>NC_069503.1:992634540-992762040 GCF_027579735.1 Bombina bombina
ATTGGTTGAAGAAGGAAACCTTGTTGAACAAATATCTTTTTTAGCAATCCTTCCAATTTTTTATCCATAGGATCTTTAAAAGCGCAACTGTCCTCAATAGGAATAGTTGTGCGCTTAGCTAACGTTGACACTGCCCCCTCAACCTTAGGAACCGTTTGCCATGCGTCCCTTCTGGGGTCAACAATGGGGAACATTTTCTTGAATATAGGAGGTGGAACAAAAGGCATACCTGGCTTTTCCCACTCCTTAGTCACTATGTCCGCCACCCGCTTGGGTATCGGAAAGGCATCAGCGTGCACTGGGACCTCTAAGAATTTGTCCATCTTGCACAATTTCTCTCGAATTACCAAAGAATCACAGTCATCGAGAGTAGTTAGGACCTCCTTAAGCAGGGCGCGGAGATGTTCTAACTTAAATTTAAATGTTACGACATCAGTGTCTGCCTGCTGAGAAACTTTTCCTGAATCAGAAATTTCCCCCTCAGACAGACCCTCCCTCACTGCCAATTCAGATTGATGTGAGGGTATAACTGATAAATTGTCCTCAGCGCCAACCTGCTCATCTTCTGTATTTAAAGCTGAGCTATCACGCTTTCTAGGGTAGGATGGCAGTTTGGATAACAGATTTGCTATAGAATTATCCATTACTGCTGTTAATTGTTGCATAGTAACAAGCATTGGCGCGCTAGATGTACTAGGTATCGCCTGCGTGGCCAAAACTGGTGTTGACACAGAAGGAGAGGATGAAGAACTATCCCCAATACCTTCATTAGAAGAATCATCTTGGGCAATCTTATTTAATGTGGCAGTACTGTCCATACTTTGTTTGGACGCTATGACACAATTTGCACATACATTAACAGGGGGAACCACCTTGGCTTTCATACACACAGAACATAAGTCATCTGAGGGTATAGACATAGTAGACAGACTTTGGCTAATAATGCAATAAAAGCGTTTTTAAAGAAAAGCGTTACAGGCACACTTTATATCTGATATTGTGAAAAACAATGAAGGCAATGTCCGATTTTTACAAATTTTTTTCCCCAGAGTCCTAATGCCTTGAAAGTATTGCACACCAAGTTTCAAGACTTTAACCCTTAAAATGAGCAAACCGGAGCTATTTGTTCAATTTAACAATTTTAGTACACTACAATCACAGCCACAGCCTTGCTGCGGCTCTTTACCTTCCCTGAGAGTTATTCAGCACTGAAATAAACCTTCCTGAGTCCGTTTTTTGTAGCCACAGGACCCCTCACATGAAGCTGCATGCACTGCCATGGAAGTAAACTGCGCAATTGAGGCGCGAAAACGGGGCCTCCTTCCTCTGCATACCAGAGTGAAGGGGCCTTTCTGACTGAAATAGTAGTCTAACTAAATGCCAGGCGAATAAAAACGTTCCCAAAAGTGCTTTTACTTCCACAAAAACACTCTAAAACATGAAATAAATCAATCGATTTAGCCCACAATAGTGTCAACCAGTATAGAGCCCAATAATAAGCCTTAATCTGTTATGAGTCTAAGAAAATGGCTTACTTACCCCTTAAGGGAAAACTGACAGTCTTCTAGCAGTAACATGTCTTGTTAGAAATATGACTGATCATACCTGTAGCAGATAAGCCTGCAAACTGTTCCCCCCAACTGAAGTTCTCTGGTTTCAACAGTCCTGCGTGGGAACAGCAACAGATTTTAGTTACTACTGCTAAAATCATACTCCTCTTTAACAGAAATCTTCTTCATTTTCTGTTGTAGAGTAAATAGTACAAACTGGCACTATTTTAAAATAACAAACTCTTGATAGAAGAAATAAAAAACTACAACTAACACCACATACTCTTTACCATCCCCGTGGAGATGCTACTTGTTCAGAGCGGCAAAGAGAATGACTGGGGGGCGGAGCCAGATGGGGGAGGCTATATGGACAGCTCTTGCTGGGTGCTCTCTTTGCCATTTCCTGTAGGGGAAGAGAATATCCCACAAGTAAGGATGAAGCCGTGGACCGGACACACCAATGTTGGAGAAATACTGTTTGACAGTGGAACTGAGCTCTATTTTCTTCTCTAGATGAAAGTAATCCTTTGAACACTGATGAAGGGGACAAAGATGAAAACAAGCAAAAAAGGTACTGCGTCTGAAGCAGCTACCTTAAGACTCACTACTTCCATACACAGATGGAGAATGAGGCATCTGTAGAGACCAACAGGCTTTTTTCAGTTTGTGTTTACGAGTTTCCGTGACTCGATTATCTATCCCAGAAAGACAACTCTTGCAGTTGGGAATAAAGAACTCTTGGGAAAACTGATGTTCCATCCATGATCCTGAAAGAAAGAAGTTACCTTCTGGGTATGAGAGGATGCCAGAGAAAAAGGACGGGGCCAGAATCAAGAGGTCGTCCAAATAAGAAGCAATGGAGATCCCCTGTGTTCTGATCACTGCCAAAAGAGCCCCTAAAACCTTTGTTAAGATGCGAGGGGCAGTGGCTAAACCAAAGAGTAGAGACACAAACTGGTAATGCTTGTTGAGAAAAGCAATCCTTAGAAACTGGAAATGGTCTTTGTGAACTGGGATGTGTAGATAAGCATCTTTCAAATCTATGTTTGCCATAAATCGATCCTCTTGCACCAGGGGAAAAATGGTTCAAATTGTCTCCATCTTAAAACAAGGAACTCAGACAAATTTGTTTAGGGACTTTAAATCCAGAAAAGGACAAGTTATCCTTTTTTGGAACAATAAAGAGGTTGTAATAAAAACCTCTTCCCCTCTTACCTGTTGAGAGACTGGGACTGGTTGTATTACTCCCAAATTTACTAAATCATGAACGAATTAAAAAAAAAAAAAAAAGGCAGCTGCCTTTTGAGGCTTCTTCAGAATGTGCGGTAACCATGGGAAATAATGTTGATAACCTAGGGATCTTGAACTGATCTGCGCCAGGCTTCCTGAAATTGAATCAATCTGGCCCCTACCAGAGAATTCTCTGGAAAGGGGGCCGTCCCTTCATGCAGAACAGGATTTAAGCCATAAAACTCTTGTTAATAAGATAGCAATGGATATATTTTTTACATCAAATCTAAATATCAAAAACTGCATTGCAAAAAAAAAAAATCATTAGACCTCTTAAGTACTTTAATGCAGTTACGGACATTTTCAGATGACTGTTCAGGAAGCATCTGAGAAAGAGAATCATGCCAAAAGGAAGCTGCAGCTGCCACACAAGTGACTGCAATTGTTGGTCTAATTTGCTGAGCTGATTGAGAAAATCATTGTCTCAGTAAAGATTTTTGGTCCATTGGATTCTTAAACAGGAACAATCCTCCATGGGAATAGTTGTACGTTTTGCTAGAGTTGAAATAGCTCTGTCTACTTTAGGAAACAACTCCCAGACAGATAGATTGCTTTCTGCAATAAGATACATATTTTTTAATCTGGTAGCAGGAGTAAAAAAAATGCCAAGTTTTTTCCATTCCTTAGCAATATAATCCGTCACTAAGTCTGGAGCTTTAAACACCCGGGGAGCCTTTAGGAGAGCTTTGAAAACATAACTTATCTACACGTTTTGAAATTTCCGGATTCTGTTATGACATTTCTAGGGTGTTCAGAACTTCCTGTAGAAGGAATCGGATATGATCCACTTTAAATCTGAAATTCGAATCAGGCTCTATTTCAGTTACCAGTTCAGGGTCATCTGAGGGTTTCACCCTCAGAGGGCTCAGAAAAGGACTCTTCAGAGGCAGAGGACTATAAAGTAAATGGTAAGAGAGCTAAATGCTCAGTTCCCTAAGAGTAACAGGGAGTATGAGGCAAATTTCCAGATTTACGTTTGAGCTTCCTTGATTTGGGAATTGCCGCTAACAGTTCTGTCATAGTCTTTTGTAAAATATTTTTAAACTCATGTGAAAAATCAGTGTTATTCCCTTGAGTCATATAGGCAGGCATGGGCGCTAGATGTCTGCCAGGCAAACTGACAAAATTATATAGTTTGGAAACTGGAAATGTGGGTTTCAGTTAACACATACAGTGACTTCCAAAAGTATTCACCCCCCTTGGCATTTTCCCTATTTTGTTGCATTACAACCTGGAATTAAAATGGATTTTCATTTGCTATGAAGACCCTATATAAGATCTAGTGCAACCAATTACCTTCAGAAGTCACATAATTAGCTAAAGTCCACCTGTGTGCAATGTAAGTGTCACATGATCTCAGTATATATACACCTGTTCTGAAAGGCCCCAGACCAAGGAACTCTCCAAACAGGTCAGGGACTAAGTTGTGGAGAAGTTCAGATCAGGGTTGAATTATAAAAAAATATCCGAAACTTTGAACATCCCACAGAGCACCATTAAATCCATTATTAAAAAAATGGAAAGAATATGGCACCACAACAAACCCGCTAAGAAAGGGCCGCCCATCAAAACTCACAGACAAGGCAAGGAGTGCATTAATCAGAGAGGCAACAAAGAGACCAAAGATAACAGCGGAGTTTCTGTCCATAGGACCACTTTAAGCCGTACACTCCAGAGCTGGGCTTTACAGATAATTGACCAGAAAAAAAGCCATTAATTAAAGAAAAAAATAAGCAAACTGAAACTGGTCAGATTTAAAGGAATGATGGATGACACTAAATACAGGGAAATTCTTCCAGAGATTTGAGACTTGGATGGATGTTCACTTCCAGCAGGACAATGACTAAGCATACTGCTTAAGCAACATTCGAGTGGTTTAAGGGGAAACATTTAAATGTCTTGGAATGGTCAAAGCCCAGGCATGCAATTTTAAGCCACTTTCTAATTTACTCCTATTATCAATTTTTCTTCGTTCTCTTGCTATCTTTATTTAAAAAAAGAAGGCATCTAAGCTACGGAGCCAGCACATTTTTGGTTCAGGCCCTGGACAGCACTTGATTATTTGTGTTGTCCAATCAGCAAGCACAACCCAGGTTGTTCACCAAAAATAATCCGGCATCTAAACTTACATACTTGCTTTTCAAATAAAGATACAAAAAGAATGAAGAAAAATTGATAATAGGAGTAAATTAGAAAGTTGCTTAAAATTGCATCCTCTATCTGAACCACGGAAGAAAAAAAAATGGGTTCAGTGTCCCTTTAATCTGGTCCACAGGAACCGTTTTGCAAAACAAACAGGGAAAATGAATAGCATTTGAATCCTGAGCTGTATTAAAATCCCTGGAGGTCCCCTCTAATCACTATAAAAAGCAAGAGAACTGCTAACTGCATAGTGCAAAACAGTTATCTTAAAGAGACAGTAATACATTTAAAAAAAACAAAAGAAAAGTAAATTTTGGTAGTAAAAAAACATAGGATAGCTGCTAAGGGGAGTGTGGAAAATGATACTGGACATTTTGGAGCCCAAATGTCAAATTTTTTATTGTTAAACATATAGGTAAAGTACCAAGTGAAAGGGCTGGAAACCCCCAAACTATATGGCATCTATGGAATAGGATACCAGTGATAGTGAATGGGCTATATGTGGTGTCTGAGTCACTTACCTTGACTGCAGAACCCCTTCACTGATCTTACCAGCTTGCCAAGGCCTTTCTCCCTCACAGAAAACGCTGATGCAGTAGAGCCCACCCAGTGCAAGTATAAATACTGCAGAGGATAGGATTGGATATACCTGTAACCCCTTTGGTGGAGGCTGAGGGACGCGGGTCCCTGCGACGCCAATGGCCAAATATGACAGAGATTTACCTGTGACGGTGCTGACAATGCCATAAGAGAGGTAATTCTCACCCCCTGTTTCAGTATCTTCTTAAAGAAAATGAAAGAGAGGGATAAAGTCTCAAGTCAGGTCTGAGCTCCCAAATAAATTTGAAAATAATAAAATCTTAATGATTGCATAGCACTTCACTCAACCTCTCACCTCGAAGGCCAAGAACTAACTGGAGAGGAGTAGAACTGGGTGGAATTGAAAGCTCTTGTGAGGGTTCTTGACCTCCACCTGCTGGCTGGAAGTATATCCCACATGCTATGGGCACCCATGGATTCTCCTCATTATACGAAAGAAAAAAAATATTTGTGTTAATGTCATCTAAAAGCAGGTTTAATGTTTCACATATTTTCAAAATGAATATAAATGTACAATAGGGAAATGCTCAACTGCCAATCCTTAGATGAACATGAGCTGGTAAGCCAATCAAAAGCGGCATATTTGCATAACTGTCAATCAATGACTTTAGAACTGACTTTATGTGCTTGTCTGCGAAGAATAAACACAAAGTTCTTTTCAAGTAATAGTGCAATAATAGAATGCACAATTGATCATTTTATCATTATTCTTTCATGTCCCTTGAACACAGCAAAAACAGGTCTCAATATGTTGAATTACTGTTTTATAAACATGACTGTCATTCTGTGTTTTTCTGTATTGAATGAGACAATTTTGTTATATAATTTGTTCTAAATTTTAGCAACTTTTAGATTTCTGTTTAACAGCTTTATTATGATATAAAAAGGCCACTTGCATATCTCTCAGTTCTTAGAAAATTATGAATAATATTTTACAATTAATTATGATGTTAATTTTTACCTCAAACATAGATAGGCAGACATATAGATTATATACAGATGATAAATAGATATATAGATATATAGGGGTGGTATATAAAGGCTTGAGCTTTTATTTTTTTTTCTATATTATTATTATTGGTTATTTGTAGAGCGCCAACAGATTCTGCAGCGCTAATTATCACAGTTTGTAATATAGTAAGATTATCTTTCACAGTGATAGCTAACCTTGTTGTCCCTGATGTTTTCGGACCTACATTTCCCATGATGCTCAACTAGACTGCAGAGTACCTCCGCATTATGGGAAATGTAGTTTCAAAACATCTGGGGTGTCAAGGTTATAGCCATCCCTGCTTTATCAGTTGAAGTTGCCTATGTTCCACTCCTGATTACTTACTTCCTCTTTGGCATCTGGTTGGATGTTTTACAAGACTGTTTATTTGCAGATATCTTCTTTTGCGTCTGAAAAAAGTGACACACAACAAAATATAATGACTTTCAGTATCTGCATCATAATGGCCAGAACAATATTTAAAATGATGTAGAACGTTAGCTACAAAAAAAATAAAAAAAAATAAAAAAATAAAAAGACTGCTCCTGCAAAGGTTTAAAATAATTTAGAATATAAAATGGCTTGTAGTAGATTATTTTAATTTACAGGGACAGTAAAGTCAAAATTAAACTTAAATGGATTGAATAGAGCATGAAATGTACTTATATTATCTAATTTGCTTCGGATTCTTTATTAACCCCTTAGTCACCACAGCACTTTTCAATTTTCTTACTGTTTGGGACCAGGGCTATTTTTACATTTCTGCAGTGTTTGTGTTTAACTATAATTTTCCTCTTACTCATTTAATGTACCCATATCCTATACTATAATAGGCCAAGTGTGTTAGTCCGAAGCTGTCATGCACAGCAGAGACTGCGCACGAGGACAAACACACCTGGCCTTCTACTCTGCAGACTCAGAGGGAGTAGCATGACGGGCCTCCCGGCGTGATGTGGGCTTGGCTGGGTGTGGGCGGGGCTGTGCGGAGAGCTCAAAAGAGGGGAGATAGAGAGAGCGAGAGAGAGAGAGAGCAAAAGAAAGGGGAGAGAGAGAGAGATCAAAAGAGGGGAGATAGAGCAAAAGAGAGGGAGAGAGACAGCAAGAGAGGGGGGAGAAAGTGGAGAGAGAGAGATAGAGGGGGGAGAGAGAGCATAAGAGAGGGGAGAGAGCAAAAGAGAGGGGGAGAGAGACAGCATAAGAGAGGGGAGAGAGAGAGCATAAGAGAGGGAAGAGAGCATAAGAGAGGGAAGAGAGCAAAAGGGAGGGGGAGAGAGAGCAATAGAGAGGGGGGGAGAGAGCAAAAGAAAGGGGGAGAGAGAGCAATAGAGAGGGGGGAGAGAGCAAAAGAAAGGGGGAGAGAGAGCGCAAAAGAAAGGGCGAGAGAGAGAGCAAAAGAGAGGGGGGAAAGAGAGCAAAATAAAGGGGAGAGAGAGAGAGACCGCAAGAGAGAGGAGGGAAAGAGAGCAAAATAAAGGGGAGAGAGAGAGACCGCAAAAGAAAGGAGGGAAAGAGAGATAAAGAAAGGGGAAAGAGAGAGCAAGAGAGAGGGGGGATAGAGAAAGCAAAAGAGAGAGGGAAGAGAGAGAGCAAAAGAGGCGGGGGATAGAGAGAGCAAAATGGAGGGGGAGAGAGAGAGCAAAAGAGAGGGAGGAGAGAGAGAGAGCAAAAGAGGGGGGATAGAGAAAGTAAAAGAGGGGGGGATAGAGAGCAAAAAAGAGGGGGGAGAGAGCAAAAGAAAGGGGCAGAGAGACAGCAAAAGAGAGGGGGAGAGAGAGCCAAAGAGAGCGGGATAGTGAGAGCAAAAGAGGGGGAGAGAGACAGCAAAAGAGAGGGGGAGGGAGAGCAAAAGAAAGGAGAGAGAGAGAGAGATCAAAAGAGTGGAGATAGAGAGAGCAAAATAGAGGGGGCGGTAGAGCAAAAGAAAGGGGAGAGAGAGATCAAAAGAGGGGGGATAGAGAGAGCAAAAAAGATTGGAAGAGAGACTGCAAAAGAGAGGGGGGAGAATGTGGAGAGAGAGAGAGAGAGAGAGAGAGAGAGAGAGAGAGAGCATAAGAGAGGAGAGAGAGAGAGCAAAAGAGAGGGGGGGAGAGAAAGAGCAAAAGAGAGGGGGGGAGAGAAAGAGCAAAAGAGAGGGGGGAGAGAGAGCAAAATAAAGGGGAGAGAGACCACATAAGAGAGGAGGGAAAGAGAGCTAAAGAAAGGGGAGAGAGAGAGAGAGAGAGAGAGAGAGAGAGAGAGCAAAGGAGAGGGGGGAGAGAGCAAAAGAGGGGGGATAGAGAGAGCAAAAGGGAGGGGGAGAGAGCAAATTAAATGGACTTTCTAAAGATACCATTATTTTCAACATATCTTATAATTTACTATAATTTTTTTTTTATAAAATATGATAAAACATGGAGAAAAAAAACACTTTTTCTAACTTTGACCTCCAAAATCTGTTACACATCTACAACCACCAAAAAACACCAATGCTAAATAGTTTCTAAATTTTGTCCTGAGTTTCGAAATACCAAATTTTTACATGTTCTTTGCTTTTTTTGCAAGTTATAGGGCAATAAGTACAAGTAGCACTTTGCTATTTCCAAACAAAAATTTTTCAAAATTAGAGATAGTTACATTGTAACAATGATATCTGTCAGGAATCCCTGAATAACTCTTCACATGTGTGTATATATATTTAGTAAACCTCCCAAAGTATTGATCTAGGCCCATTTTGATATATTTCTTGCCACCATTTCACTGCCAAATGCGTTCAAATAAAAAAAATCGTTAACTTTTTCACAATTTTATGTTTCTCACTGTTAATTAGGTAGCTTGTAGGGTTAATTTTAGCTTTAGTGTAGAGATCAGCCTCGCACCTGATACAGCCCACCCCCTGATCCCTCCCTGACCCCCCCTCAAACAGCTCTCTTTCCTTCCCCACCTCACAATTGTCACTGCCATCTTAAGTACTGGCAGAAAGTCTGCCAGTACTAAAATAAAAAGGCATTTATTTTTATTTTTTATATTTAGTCTGCAGTAATGGATCCCCCTTAGCCCCCAACCTCCCTGATCCCCCCATACAGCTCTCTAACCCTCCCCCCTCTACCTATTTTCCTCCATTTTGGGTACTGGCAGCTGTTTATAATTTTTTTTTTTTTTTTATAAAAAACATTTTTCTGTAGTGTAGCTGCCCCCCTCAATTCCCTCCCCCTCCCAGATCCCTTTACGAAAATGCATTTCCCTCTCTTTCCCTCATCTCTGTGAACCTAATGTACGTGTGCCTGCGCGCACACAAGCTCACTGCAGGGACAGGATCCGGAAGTCCTTCCAACGATAGGCCGCCCACCCGCCTCCCTGCTACGGCTCCCACCCACCAACGATCGGCACCATCGCTGGCCGATGCAGAGAGGGTCACAGAGTGTCTCTCTCTGCATAGGGGGGTAAAGAAGGGTATTGCAGTGATGCCTCAATATCGAGGCATCACTGCAATACCCTGAAAACATCTGGAAGTGATCACAATCGCTTCCAGCACTTGAAACCCCAGCGGATGTGCCAGGCACGTCCTTGGTCATTAACTGACACTTTTTGTAGGACGTGCCTGGCATGCCCTTGGTCGTTAAGAGGTTAAAAAATAGTTTGCAACAATGTTTATAGCAATGTTACGTAGCTGCAAACACTGCTGCCACAGAATGCTAAAGGCACATGCACGCTCCTAAGCTCCTGTCAGCCTGTCTAGGTTTACTCTTCAACAAAGAATACTAAGTGAACAAAGCAAATTTGCTAATAGAAGTAAACTGGAAAGTTGTTTAAAATGTCTTGCTCTATCTGAATCATAAATGTGTAATTTTGACTTTGCTACCCCTTTAATGGGATACAACATATTTGAGCTAAAATAAATTACATTATATTAGTGTTAATAGTGGTATAATGAAAGCTTTTTCTAATTAAATATTGTGTTTCTCTGCTCTCGTTAAAAAGGTTCTACATTTTCCATAAATATAGCGGTCTCAGTTTTTAAGAAAATGTAAAAACCAACTGCAGATGAATGATGTGAATTATATCCCAATATGATTATATGTAAATAGTCAGTAAAAGTCTGAAATAAGTAAAAATAAGAAAATAGTCCCATTGTTCTCCCCAGGACCTTTTTAAGGGGGTGCATCAACGGCTTAAAGTAGCCAATATTAAAACTGTTCAATGTTTATTACACAAATTATCATTAAATAAATTTATGTTCAATTCTATTATTAGAAAGTATTACACTGTCCTCACCCGGCTACTTTATAATGTCACACAGCTGGCAATATTTTCTGTAGAGTCCCCTAGATTCAGTGAGGTTAGAACCGCTTCTCTTATTAGGCCATGCTATGCTTCAGTTGAAAGTTCTGGTCAACTATGGCGTAAACAGCATTTAAACTAGAGAGAAGATAAAGTTGGCTGTTTTGGTCTTTCTGGAACTAGGGGAGTATTCTAATGTAAGACAAATGCATTAGAATAGAAAGCCATGTGACCAATCCCCAATAAGATTAGCAACTCAAGAATGTCTGAGCTGCAGTAAAAGGATAATGAGGTGTAGCAGAATACATTCTCAATGAAAGATCTATATCAAAAACAAATACATCTTCACCGTGCTAGATGGCAGCTAAAATCTTTCCATTAGAATACTTATATGATCAATCTTCTTTTTCAAAGTAGGGCTTAGCTGGTATTCACCTCTAGCTGTGCTTTTTTCTTCTTTAAATAGTTAAACACGTATTCTTAATCTATATCTTTAAATAGTGGAGAAGAGTAACAAGATGACCTTTATTTAATACAGTGTGCTGTTTATCACATATAACTAACCTTCAATGTGTCTTATGCACTTCTTGCCAAGGGTTAGTGAGTCACTACAAGGGCTTTAAGTCTGTAAAGGGTGACAGATCTACAGTTCCTCTCCATTCTCAGCAAACAGTACCATTAGCTTTTGAAACGATTACTACACAATACCTGTGGACACAGGCATTTTTATGCTTAGAGTTGGGTTCTGCGTGAGCTTCGTGATATAGGATAATTAGTGTGTCACCATCTAACCACAACTCTCCTCTGACTTAGAGCATGCTGGGAACTGCAGTTGTCAGGTACAGTCTAGAGGAGGAGTAGTAGATTGCTCAGCAATTTACATAAAATAAATGGGCAGCAGGTGGTGCGTAGTAGGGAGTGATTCTGTTTTTTTCATTTCAAGCCCTACTGTAATCCATCCTTATTCTTATCCTAGATGAATGAGCGTGAGTTTATTCCAGTGAACTTCCTAACACATGGGGGACACATAGCAATATTTTAGAAATCTTTAAGGGACAGTAAAATAAAAAAATAAGCTTTGATTTTTCAGACAGAACTTGCAGTTTTAAACAGATTTCCAATTTACTTCTATTATCACGTTTGCTTTGTTTTCTTGGTATCCTTTGTTGAAGACTAAACCTATGTAGGCTGATGGGTTCTTATAGCAGCGTGCACATGTCTATAGCAGTCTATGGCAGCAGCATTTGTAACTATGTATAACATTGCTATGTTGCAAACACTGCACGCTCCTAAGCAAATTTAGGATTAATCTTTATTAAAGCAAAATCAATAATAGTAAAAGTACATTTTTAAACTGACAGTATACACCAATTTTGGTATAACTGCATGTAATAGACACTACTATAAAGAAGAATATGCACAGATACTGATCTAAAAATCCAGTCTAAAACCTTACTTAGAAACTCCCTGTTTAGCACTGTTGATGAGGTAAGGCTGGGACACCCACCGAAAGCAGCTGAGAAAGCAGGAAGAGCAGACACTACCCCCCTCCCGACACATGAAAAGATCCATTACACAAACAGGAACAAGCAGGAATCTGTAGACTTGAGTATATAGCTGATACTTTGGGGTTTGGTTAGGAATCTGAAAATCAGCACAATGTTATACAATAATAAGCAAAACTATAAATAAATATAAAAAAAAAATCTAGTGTACAATGTCCCTTTAAGTTGTTTAAAATGTCCTGCTCTCCAATCAATTTAAGTTTTATTTTGACATTTAACAGACTCATATGAATGTATGGCTATTAAACACATAAACAAAATGTCCATTGTTGTAGGGTACCCTCGGTCTGCTTTTCTACCCTCCAGAGCTAGAGTTTGTTTACCCACCCATCAGAAATCACCAAAACAAATCTTAAAGGGACATGAAACCCAAAATGTTTCTTTCATGAGTAACATAGAGCATACCTATTTAAACAACTTTCTAATTCACTTCTATTATCAATGTTTCTTTGTTCTCTTGGGATTTTTTGTTGAAAAGCAGTGACATATGTTTAGGAGCCGGCCCATTTCTGGAGCACTATATGGCAGCAGTTTTGCAAGAATGTTATCCATTTGCAAGAGCACTATATGGCAGCACTATTTCCTGCCATTCCTACCTAGGTATCTCTTCAACACAGAATATCATGGGAACGAAGCAAATTTGATAACAGAAAGAACGTTTTTAAAATAGTATGTTCTGTCTGAATCACAAAATACATTTTCTTATCCCTTTAAGTTACACTTTTTATTGGAGCCACAGAAACTATGAGACAAATTCTTAGTTCTGTTATTTCCCATGGGACACAAAAAAGTAATGCAGAGGGCCAATCACGGCCCATAGGAAGTCAGTTTGCCATTAAACCAAAGGAAGGTAAAACACAACAGTTTTCTAACTGAGAACTAAATGTTTGTGTTTATAGTCTATAGAAAGTCAGATTTACCAGATCAAAATACTGAAGTGGATACAGGGACATGAAAAACATTTTTTTCTTTCATGATTCCCATAGATCATGGGATTTTAAACAACTTTCCAGTGTACTTCTATCATCTCATTTTTATTTCTCTTGGTATCCTTTGTTAAAAAGAATACCTAAGTAGGCTCACAAGCTGCTAATTGGTGGCTGCACATAAATGCCTCATGTTATTGACTCACCCTATCAGGCCCATTTATCAAGCTCCGTACAGAGCTTGAAGGGCCGTGTTTCTGGCGAGTCTTCAGACTCGCCAGAAACACAAGTTATCTAAAGACCGCTGCTCCATAACCCTGTCCACCTGCTCTGAACAGGCGGACAGGAATCGCCGGACATCAACCCGATCGAATACGATCGGGTTGATTGACAGCTCCCTGCTGGCGGCCGATTGGCCGCGAGTCAGCAGGGGGCGGCGTTGCACCAGCAGCTCTTGTGAGCTGCTGGTGCAATGTTAAATGCGGAGAGCGTATTGCTCTCCGCATTTAGCGAGGTCTTGCGGACCTGATCCGCAGTGTCGGATCAGGTCCGCAAGCCCTTTGATAAATGGGCCTGTATGCATTCAGCTAGGTCCCAGTAGTGCATTGCTGCTTCTTCAACAAAGGATACCAAGAGAATGAAGAAAATTAGATAATATAATTAAATAAGAAAGTTGCTTAAAATGGTATTCTCTATCACCTAGATTACAAGTTTTGCGCTATAGAGGGTGCAAAACAAACGCATTATTTCTCCCTCCATAGTGCTGCCATTACAAGTTTTTGAAAAGCCGTCTTGTGCGTGCAATATGGTGGCGATGAGCTCCATACCACACAAAATCCAAGAGCTGCTTTGACGTGCTCGTGCACGCTTTCCCCATAGACATCAATGGGGAGAGCGTGTTAGTTTTTTTTTTCTCTAACACCTGATGTCTATGGGGGAAAAAAAGTTTAAACCTAACACCCTAACAAAAACCCCAAGTCTAAACATCCCTAATCTACCGCCCCCGACATCGCCAACACAGAAATAAACTTATTAACCCCTAATCTACTGCTCCTGATATCGCCGCCACTATAATAAAGTTATTAACTCCTATTCCTCCGCACCCCAACATTGCCGACACTATAATAAAAATATTAACCCCTATTCCGCCGCTCCCCGACATCGCCACAACTAAAGTTATTAACCCCTAAACCTCTGCCTTTTCAGGGCAATGCAAAAGAGCTAAATGCCCTTTTAAGGGCAATGCCCATACAAATGCAGTTTTCAGGGCAATGGGGAGCTTAGGTTTTTGTTAGAGTTAGTTTTTTTATTTTGGGGGGTTGGTTGGGTGGTGGGTTTTACTGTTAGGGGGGTCTTTGTATTTTTTTTAAAGGGAAAGAGCTGATTTATTTAGGGCAATGCCCTACAAAAGGCCCTTTTAAGGGCTATTGGTAGTTTATTGTAGGCTAGGGTTTTTTTTTTTTTTTTTTTTATATTGGGCTATTAGATTAGGTGTAATTGTTGTTATTTTGGATAATTTTGTTTGTTATTTTTCGTAATTTAGTATTTTTTGTAATTTTAGAATTATTTTTTTTAGTAATTTAGTTTATTTAATTTATAGTTATTTTACTTGTAGTATAATAGTTGTTAGGTTAATTGTTAGTTTAGTTTAAACTTAGGTTTATTTAATTTAACAGGTAAGTTTTTATTTATTTTATGATAGTGATATTGTAATTTTAATTTAAAGTTAGGGGTTGTTAGGTTTAGGGGTTAATAGTTTAATTTAGTTTTTGCAATGTGGGGGCTGGTGGTTTAGGGGTTAATAGGTTTATTTAGTGGCGGTGATGTGGGAGGCCAGAGGTTTAGGGATTAATAACTTTATTTAGTGGCGGCTATGTCGGGGAGCGGCGGAATAGGGGTTAATAGCTTTATTATAGTGTGGGCGATATTGGAGTGCGGGGGAATATAGGTTAATAACTTTATTATAGTCGTGACGATTTTGGGGAGCGGCGGAATAAGGGTTAATAAATGTTAATAGTGGCGCCGATGTCGGGAGCGACAGATTAGGGGTTAATACATTTAATTTAGTGTTTGCGATGCAGGAGGGTGGCGGAATAGGGGTTAATAGGTCGTTTATGGGTGTTAGTGTACTTTGTAACATTTTAGTTTTGTGTAACAGTTTTGTTGCGCAAAACTCATAACTACTGGTCTCAGATAGCAGAACGGATTGTGTCGGTATAGGCTGGAACGCAAGCATTTTAGCCTCACCGCACAACATGTAATACCAGCGCTATGGCAATCCCCCGCAAAAAACGTAAAACATTTTATTCCACTGACAAGTATCTATAGCAAGCAAACCTATGGCATGAGTGCTTAAAGTGAAATTTTTTAAAAATGCGGAGTTGACGTTGCGTTACAGGCTAAAATGCTTGCAGTATAGCTATACCGACAAGACTCGTAATGCCTGCGTTATGGTTTTTACGGTGAAATGGAAAAAAAAATTAGCGTTAAATCCGGAACTCGTAATCTAGGTGTCTGTGAATCATGTACGAAAAATATTGGGTTTCATGTCCCTTTAAATACATTTTTTTTTTTTTTTAAATGCATTGCATTACTGTGTTGCTTCACATTAATCTAATCTGTAGAGAGAACATTGTACTTAGTAGATAAACTAAATAAACCCCCAAGAGTGAAATAGTAGTAGTAAAATGTAGCAAATGAAATAATGTCTTCATGCAATCTCACAAGTATTTTAGCAATTATCAATGTACATATTTTTTCTTATGTAATGAATTAAAACATTTTTAATATAATCTGTATGTGTTTGTGTGTGGGGGAGGGTTGGACTATCTACAATGGGTGATTTTATATCGGGTGACTACTGCTGTGATACAAACATAAATAATATTACACCCTTATGCTCCCTTCTTCTTTTGCAATCTTTTATTATTATTATTATCGGTTATTTGTAGAGCGCCAACAGATTCCGCAGTGCTATAAACAAAGGCGGAGTACAACAAAACAATTATAGGGATCAAATGGGTAGAGGGTCCTGCCAAGAGTTGCAGTGTTGTAGTCAGCTCTTAAGCTTACATGCTAAGGAGGTTCAGGGGATAGCAATGGAGGAGAGGAACTGGTATAAAGAACGGTTAGCGTAGGTTGTATGCATCCCTGAACAGTCGAGTCTTTAGGCACCTACTTCTATGGACAGATTCTATGAATCTGACCTACTTCTATGGACAGAAAGACAAGCATGTGCCTTTCTGTTGCAGATTCACTCCTCTGACTATGCTTTTTCCCCAAAACATTTCTGCACCCTATTTTATTCCACTGACAAGTATCTATAGCAAGCAAACCTATGGCATGAGTGCTTAAAGTGACAATCAAAATAAACTTGCACTCTGGGCTACCACCAAGCTGCTTGGTTTTATTAGCTGCAGTTGTATTACTAAATTATTTTTTGTATGAATATATATATATATATATAAACAATATGCAGGGAGACAAGCACTCCAGATGACTCTTCTTGCGTGCCGGGGTGCAGCAAATATGACAATAAACTTTAAAGGAAAGTGCACTCACCAGGTCTTCTAAACATCTTTATTGTAAAGTTGTGAACGTTTTCAGGGTGTTGCCCCCTTCCTCTGACATACAACAAGGTGCACTTTCCTTTGAAGTTTTTATATAGCATACATTTTAGAGGAGAAACTGGAACCACCTGATGCAGTGGCAGTAGCAGTGTGGTCAGGGGCGTGATCAAGGGGGTGTGGTCAAGGGGCGTGGTGATTGCCAGCGGGAACTAATTTTCCAGTTAGAGATAAATACATCCCAACTTGTTAAACATGCCTTTGTTCCAAGAAATAAACACAATGCATGTGCAAATTGGTAAACCTTTACAGATACACAGATCAGACAAACTGATCCCTTCAACATGAAAATGAGAACAGGGAGGCAAACTAAAATAATGTGACTTACCGGGCTGCAGCGCAAATACCCACAATGATAACAGACAGTATATAATTTTTCACTTTATGAGTAAAGTGGACGTTTATTTCTCACGTAGGTACCTTAGAGTGTAGAACTTCAAAACTTTGAGCAACACTGCACAAGTTACTGAACTAGAGTGATAACTTTCGTCTGTATTTTATTTACCGCCCCCACCCCTCTTACTAAAAGTTGTAGCGCATTTACAGATGCACAGGTACAATTAAAGGAGCTACGCAATCAACACAATAGAGGGTAGTTTGATGTACTAAAGGGAACATGGGTAGTTAAGCACGGCAAAAGCAAGCTACTCTTCCAGCTGCACATTCAAGACGGGTGTGCAAGCGTAGACAACACAGTTACATTGCTAGTAACATTTGTAACCTCAGCAAGGTATCCTTACCAGCAAGTCTTGCAGCACAGCCGCATCAGAGGCAGACAGGAAACAGCATGGACACACACAGCCCGATGAAATGATGTCAGTCACGTCACTGGCATGGACTGGCGCAGACTGCGCACAGTTAGAATTAAAAAAAAAACTGGGCCGGGACAGAATGAACAATCAGGTGGGGCACTGGGACAGCGCCTCTAAACAGGGACAATCCCAGTCAAACTGGGATGTCTGTTAAGCTTATTTATCAATTTAAACGAAACAGAAACTTTAAAGGAATAGAAAGGTCAAAACTGAAATGTGCATAAGTGTATTTCAAATTAAAGTGCATTATACAGGGAGTGCAGAATTATTAGGCAAATGAGTATTTTGACCACATCATCCTCTTTATGCATGTTGTCTTACTCCAAGCTGTATAGGCTCGAAAGCCTACTACCAATTAAGCATATTAGGTGATGTGCATCTCTGTAATGAGAAGGGGTGTGGTCTAATGACATCAACACCCTATATCAGGTGTGCATAATTATTAGGCAACTTCCTTTCCTTTGGCAAAATGGGTCAAAAGAAGGACTTGACAGGCTCAGAAAAGTCAAAAATAGTGAGATATCTTGCAGAGGGATGCAGCACTCTTAAAATTGCAAAGCTTCTGAAGCGTGATCATCGAACAATCAAGCGTTTCATTCAAAATAGTCAACAGGGTCGCAAGAAGCATGTGGAAAAACCAAGGCGCAAAATAACTGCCCATGAACTGAGAAAAGTCAAGCGTGCAGCTGCCAAGATGCCACCAGTTTGGCCATATTTCAGAGCTGCAACATCACTGGAGTGCCCAAAAGCACAAGGTGTGCAATACTCAGAGACATGGCCAAGGTAAGAAAGGCTGAAAGACGACCACCACTGAACAAGACACACAAGATGAAATGTCAAGACTGGGCCAAGAAATATCTCAAGACTGATTTTTCAAAGGTTTTATGGACTGATGAAATGAGAGTGAGTCTTGATGGGCCAGATGGATGGGCCCGTGGCTGGATTGGTAAAGGGCATAGAGCTCCAGTCCGACTCAGACGCCAGCAAGGTGGAGGTGGAGTACTGGTTTGGGTTGGTATCATCAAAGATGAGCTTGTGGGGCCTTTTTGGGTTGAGGGTGGAGTCAAGCTTAACTCCCAGTCCTACTGCCAGTTTCTGGAAGACACCTTCTTCAAGCAGTGGTACAGGAAGAAGTCTGCATCCTTCAAGAAAAACATGATTTTCATGCAGGACAATGCTCCATCACACGCGTCCAAGTACTCCACAGCGTGGCTGGCAAGAAAGGGTATAAAAGAAGAAAATCTAATGACATGGCCTCCTTGTTCACCTGATCTGAACCCCATTGAGAACCTGTGGCCCATCATCAAATGTGAGATTTACAAGGAGGGAAAACAGTACACCTCTCTGAACAGTGCCTGGGAGGCTGTGGTTGCTGCTGCACGCAATGTTGATGGTGAACAGATCAAAACACTGACAGAATCCATGGATGGCAGGCTTTTGAGTGTCCTTGCAAAGAAAGGTGGCTATATTGGTCACTGATTTGTTTTTGTTTTGTTTTTGAATGTCAGAAATGTATATTTGTGAATGTTGAGATGTTATATTGGTTTCACTGGTAAAAATAAATAATTGAAATGGGTATATATTTGTTTTTTGTTAAGTTGCCTAATAATTATGCACAGTAATAGTCACCTGCACACACAGATATCCCCCTAAAATAGCTATAACTAAAAACAAACTAAAAACTACTTCCAAAACTATTCAGCTTTGATATTAATGAGTTTTTTGGGTTCATTGAGAACATGGTTGTTGTTCAATAATAAAATTAATCCTTAAAAATACAACTTGCCTAATAATTCTGCACTCCCTGTACACTAGATTTTTCTTTGCATAAATGTTTTGTAGATGATCCATTTATATAGCCCAAACAGTTTTTTGTTTTTTTTTAAATGTATAGTTTTGCTTATTTTTAAATAACTGCTCAGATTTTCAGACTCCTAACCAAGCCCCAAAGTTTTAGGAGAATACTGATGTATACAGTTGTGCTCATAAGTTTACATACCCTGGCAGAATTTATGATTTCTTGGCCATTTTTCAGAGAATATGAATGATAACACAAAAACGTTTCTTTCACTCATGGTTAGTGTTTGGCTGAAGCCATTTATTATCAATCAACTGTGTTTATTCTTTTTAAATCATAATGACAACAGAAACTACCCAAATAACCCTGATCAAAAGTTTACATACCCTGATGATTTTGGCCTGATAACATGCACACAAGTTGACACAAAGGGGTTTGAATTGATATTAAATGTAACCATACTCACCTGTGATCTGTTTGCTTGTAATTAGTGTGTGTTTATAAAAGGTCAATGAGTTTCTGGACTCCTGATAGATCCTTGCATCTTTCATCCAGTGCTGCCCTGACCTTTCTGGATTCTGAGTCATGTGGAAAGCAAAAGAATCGTCAAAGGATCTGTGAGAAAAGGTAGTTGAACTGTATAAAACAGGAAAGGGATATAAAAAGATATCCAAGGAATTGAGAATGCAAATCAGCAGTGTTCAAACTCTAATCAAGAAGTGGAAAATGAGGGGTTCTGTTGAAACCAAACCACGATCAGGTAGACCAACTAAACTTTCAGCTACAACTGCCAGGAAAATTGTTTGGGATGCAAAGACAAACCCACAAATAACTTCAGGTGAAATACAGGACATGTGGTGTGGCTGTTTCAAGATGCACAAAAAGTAGACACTTGAAGAAAGATGGGCTGCATGGTTGAGTCGCCAGAAGAAAGCCATTACTATGCAAATGCACAAAGTATCCCGCTTACAATATGCCAAACAGCACAGAGACAAGCCTCAAACCTTCTGGCACAAAGTCATTTGGAGTGATGAGACCAAAATTGAGCTTTTTGGTCACAACCATAAACACTACATTTGGAAAGTGAAATGCAGAGATGGATTGCTGATTTTTTGGTGATGTGTGAGCTACAAAAGGCACAGGAAATTTGGTCATAATTGATGGCAGGATGAATGCAGTATGTTATCAAACAGAACCCCTCATTTTCCACTTCTTGATTAGAGTTTGAACACGGCAGAATTTAATTCTCAATTCCTTGGATATCTTTTTATATCCCTTTCCTGTTTTATACAGTTCAACTACCTTTTCCCGCAGATCCTTTGACAATTCTTTTGCTTTCCCCATAACTCAGAATCCAGAAACCTCAGTGCAGCACTGGATGAAAGATGCAAGGGTCTGTCAGGAGTCCAGATACTCATTGACCATTTATACACACACACTAATTACAAGCAAACAGATCACAAGTGAGGATGGTTACCTTTAATAGCCATTCAAACCCCTTTGTGTCAACTTGTGTGCATGTTATCAGGCCAAAATCACCAGGGTATGTAAACTTTTGATCAGGGTCATTTGGTTAGTTTCTGTTGTCATTATGATTTAAAAAGAGTAAACACAGTTAATTGATAATAAATGGCTTTATTCATATTCTCTGAAAAATGGCCAAGAAATCATAAATTATGCCAGGATATGTAAACTTATGAGCACAACTGTACCTACTCCAGCTTGCTTCTGTTTGTGTAAAGAGTCTTTTCATATGCAAAGGAAGGGGGGAGTGTCTGTTTCTCCCACTTACAGTGGGTGTTTCAGCTACCTTTTTAACAGAGCTAAACTGGGTGCTTCTAAGTAAGTTTTTAAACGGTTTTATACTGGATTTTTAGATCAGTATCTGTGCATCTTATTCTTTATAGTAGTGTCTATTACATGCAGTTATATGAAAATTAGTCTATATTGTCCCTTTAAAAAGAGAGAAAAAAAACTTGCAATATACTTCCATTAGTAAAAATGTTTCTAGTAGTTAGTTTGCAGCATACACACATATGCTGTGAGTGCCCTCAGCTTTAAAACGGCAAACTTTCTCAGAGAGTCAGCAGTGACCTGCATGGCACAAATTCACTGGTACAATACACAGCACTACCAACTCTCAGAGCAGGCATTCTGTTTAAATCCTGATGCTCGAGTCACAGGTAGCAAATAAGAACTTTTACTAGAAGAATTTATGCTTATGGAAGTATTTTGCACAAAAAAAAACATAATTTATGCTTACCTGATAAATTCCTTTCTCCTGTAGTGTAGTCAGTCCACGGGTCATCCATTACTTATGGGATTATGTCTCCTCCCTAACAGGAAGTGCAAGAGGATCACCCAAGCAGAGCTGCTATATAGCTCCTCCCCTCTACGTCATACCCAGTCATTCGACCGAAAACCAAACGAGAAAGGAGAAACTATAGGGTGCAGTGGTGACTGGAGTATAATTTAAAATTTAGACCTGCCATAAAAACAGGGCGGGCCGTGGACTGACTACACTACAGGAGAAAGGAATTTATCAGGTAAGCATAAATTATGTTTTCTCCTGTTAAGTGTAGTCAGTCCACGGGTCATCCATTACTTATGGGATACCAATACCAAAGCTAAAAGTACACGGATGACGGGAGGGACAGGCAGGCTCTTTACACTGAAGGAACCACTGCCTGAAGAACCTTTCTCCCAAAAACAGCCTCCGAAGAAGCAAAAGTGTCAAATTTGTAAAATTTCGAAAAGGTGTGAAGTGAAGACCAAGTTGCAGCCTTGCAAATCTGTTCAACAGAGGCCTCATTTTTAAAGGCCCAGGTGGAAGCCACAGCTCTAGTAGAATGAGCTGTAATTCTTTCAGGAGGCTGCTGTCCAGCAGTCTCATAAGCTAAACGTATTATGCTACGAAGCCAGAAAGAGAGAGAGGTAGCCGAAGCTTTGTGACCTCTCCTCTGTCCAGAATAAACGACAAACAGGGAAGAAGTTTGGCGAAAATCTTTAGTTGCCTGCAAATAAAATTTCAGGGCATGGACGACGTCCAGATTGTGCAGAAGTCGTTCCTTCTTTGAAGAAGGGTTAGGGCACAATGATGGAACAACAATCTCTTGATTGATATTCCTGTTAGTGACTACCTTAGGTAAGAACCCAGGTTTAGTACGCAGAACTACCTTGTCTGAATGAAAAATCAGGTAAGGAGAATCACAATGTAAGGCCGATAACTCAGAGACTCTTCGAGCCGAGGAAATAGCCATCAAAAACAGAATTTTCCAAGATAACAGCTTGATATCAATGGAATGAAGGGGTTCAAACGGAACACCCTGTAAAACGTTAAGAACTAAATTTAAGCTCCACGGCGGAGCCACAGTTTTAAACACAGGCTTAATCCTGGCCAAAGCCTGACAAAAAGCCTGAACGTCTGGAACTTCTGACAGACGTTTGTGTAAAAGGATGGACAGAGCTGAGATCTGTCCCTTTAAAGAACTAGCAGATAAACCCTTTTCTAAACCTTCTTGTAGAAAAGACAATATCCTAGGAATCCTAACCTTACTCCATGAGTAACTCTTGGATTTGCACCAATGCAAGTATTTACGCCATATTTTATGGTAAATTTTCCTGGTAACAGGTTTCCTAGCCTGTATTAAGGTATCAATCACTGACTCCGAGAATCCACGCTTAGATAGAATCAAGCGTTCAATCTCCATGCAGTCAGTCTCAGAGAAACTAGATTTGGATGTTTGAAAGGACCCTGAATCAGAAGGTCCTGTCTCAGAGGCAGAGACCATGGTGGACAGGACGACATGTCCACTAGATCTGCATACCAGGTCCTGCGTGGCCACGCAGGCGCTATTAGAATCACCGATGCTCTCTCCTGTTTGATTCTGGCAATCAATCGAGGAAACATTGGGAAGGGTGGAAACACATAAGCCATGTTGAAGACCCAAGGTGCTGTCAGAGCATCTATCAGCACCGCTCCCGGGTCCCTGGACCTGGATCCGTACCAAGGAAGTTTGGCGTTCTGGCGAGACGCCATGAGATCCAGATCTGGTTTGCCCCAACGCCGAAGCAATTGGGCAAATACCTCCGGATGAAGTTCCCACTCCCCCGGATGAAAAGTCTGGCGACTTAGGAAATCCGCCTCCCAGTTCTCCACTCCTGGGATGTGGATCGCTGATAGGTGGCAAGAGTGAGACTCTGCCCAGCGAATTATCTTTGAGACTTCCATCATCGCTAGGGAACTCCTTGTCCCTCCCTGATGGTTGATGTAAGCCACAGTCGTGATGTTGTCCGACTGGAACCTGATGAACCTCAGAGTTGCTAACTGAGGCCAAGCCAGAAGAGCATTGAAAACCGCTCTTAATTCCAGAATGTTTATTGGAAGGAGTTTCTCCTCCTGAGTCCATGATCCCTGAGACTTCAGGGAATTCCAGACAGCGCCCCAACCTAGCAGGCTGGCGTCTGTTGTTACTATCGTCCAATCTGGCCTGCTGAAGGGCATCCCCCTGGACAGATGTGGCCGAGAAAGCCACTATAGAAGAGAATCTCTGGTCTCTTGATCCAGATTCAGCATAGGGGACAAATCTGAGTAATCCCCATTCCACTGATCTAGCATGCATAATTGCAGTGGTCTGAGATGCAGGCGTGCAAAAGGAACTATGTCCATTGCCGCTACCATTAAGCCGATTACCTCCATGCATTGAGCCACTGACGGGCGTTGAATGGAATGAAGGACACGGCAAGCGTTTTGAAGTTTCATTGACCTGGTCTCTGTCAGGTAAATTTTCATTTCTACAGAATCTATAAGAGTCCCCAAGAAGGGAACTCTTGTGACTGGCAATAGAGAACTCTTTTCTACGTTCACCTTCCACCCATGCGACCTTAGAAATGCCAGAACTAAGTCTGTATGAGACTTGGCAGTTTGGAAACTTGACGCTTGTATCAGAATGTCGTCTAGGTACGGAGCTACCGATATTCCTCGCGGTCTTAGTGCCGCCAGAAGAGAGCCCAGAAACTTTGTAAAGATTCTTGGAGCTGTAGCTAACCCGAAGGGAAGAGCCACAAACTGGTAATGCCTGCTTAGGAAGGCAAACCTTAGGTACCGATAATGATCTTTGTGAATCGGTATGTGAAGGTAGGCATCTTTTAAATCCACTGTGGTCATGTACTGACCCTTTTGGATCATAGGTAAGATTGTCCGAATAGTTTCCATTTTGAACGATGGAACTCTTAGGAATTTGTTTAGTATCTTTAAATCCAAGATTGGTCTGAAGGTTCCCTCTTTTTTGGGAACCACAAACAGATTTGAGTAAAACCCTTGTCCTTGTTCCGACCGTGGAACCGGATGGATCACTCCCATTATTAAAAGGTCTTGTACACAGCGTAGAAACGCTTCCTTCTTTATCTGGTTTGCTGACAACCTTGAAAGATGAAATCTCCCTTTTGGAGGAGAAGCTTTGAAGTCCAGAAGATATCCCTGAGATATGATCTCTAACGCCCAGGGATCCTGGACATCTCTTGCCCAAGCCTGGGCGAAGAGAGAAAGTCTGCCCCCCACTAGATCCGTTTGCGGATCGGGGGCCCTCACTTCATGCTGTCTTAGGGGCGGCAGCGGGCTTTTTAGCCTGCTTGCCCTTGTTCCAGGACTGGTTAGGTTTCCAGCCCTGTCTGTAGCGAGCAACAGTTCCTTCCTGTTTTGGAGCGGAGGAAGTTGATGCTGCTCCTGCCTTGAAGTTACGAAAGGCACGAAAATTAGACTGTTTAGCCCTTGGTCTGGCTCTGTCTTGAGGCAGGGCATGGCCCTTACCTCCAGTAATGTCAGCGATAATCTCTTTCAAACCGGGCCCGAATAATGTTTGCCCTTTGAAAGGTATGTTAAGCAATTTAGATTTAGAAGTCACATCGGCTGACCAGGATTTAAGCCACAGCGCTCTGCGCGCTTGAATGGCGAATCCGGAATTCTTAGCCGTAAGCTTAGTTAAGTGTACTACGGCATCAGAAATAAATGAATTAGCTAGCTTAAGGACTCTAAGCTTGTCTATAATTTCATCCAATGGAACTGAGCTAATGGTCTCTTCCAGAGACTCAAACCAGAATGCCGCCGCAGCCGTGACAGGCGCAATGCATGCAAGGGGTTGTAATATAAAACCTTGTTGAGTAAACATTTTCTTAAGGTAACCCTCTAACTTTTTATCCATTGGATCTGAAAAAGCACAGCTATCCTCCACCGGGATAGTGGTGCGCTTAGCCAGAGTAGAAACTGCTCCCTCCACCTTAGGGACCGTCTGCCATAAGTCCCGTGTGGTGGCGTCTATTGGAAACATTTTTCTAAATATCGGAGGGGGGGAAAAGGGCACACCGGGCCTATCCCACTCCTTGGTAATAATCTCTGTAAGCCTCTTAGGTATAGGAAAAACGTCAGTACACACCGGTACCGCATAGTATCTATCCAGCCTACATAATTTCTCTGGAATTGCAACCGTGTTACAATCATTCAGAGCCGCTAATACCTCCCCTAGTAATACACGGAGGTTCTCAAGCTTAAACTTAAAATTTGAAATGTCTGAGTCCAGTTTATTTGGATCAGATCCGTCACCCACAGAATGAAGCTCTCCGTCTTCATGTTCTGCCAATTGTGACGCAGTATCAGACATGGCTCTAATATTATCAGCGTACTCTGTTCTCACCCCAGAGTGGTCGCGTTTACCTCTAAGTTCTGGCAATTTAGATAATACTTCAGTCATAACATTAGCCATGTCTTGCAAAGTGATTTGTAAGGGCCGCCCTGATGTACTTGGCGCCACAATATCACGCACCTCCTGAGCGGGAGACGCAGGTACTGACACGTGAGGAGAGTTAGTCGGCATAACTTCCCCCTCGTTGTCTGGTGAAATTTTCTTTACATGTACAGATTGGCTTTTATTCAAAGTAGCATCAATGCAATTAGTACACAAATTTCTATTGGGCTCCACATTGGCCTTTAAACATATTGCACAAAGAGAATCCCCTGTGTCAGACATGTTTAAACAAACTAGCAATTAGACTAGCAAGCTTGGAAAATACTTTTCAAATAATTTTACAAGCAATATAAAAAACGATACTGTGCCTTTAAGAAGCACACAAAAAAATGTCACAGTTGAAATAACAATGAAGCAATTAGTTATAGCAACCAAATTTTCACAGTAAATGCATAAATTTAGCAAAGGATTGCACCCACCAGCAAATGGATGATTAACCCCTTAGTAACCCAAAAACGGATAACAATTTAAAATAAACGTTTTTATCACAGTCAAAGCACAATCTCACAGGTCTGCTGTGAGTGATTACCTCCCTCAAAACAAGTTTTGGAGACCCCTGGGCTCTGTAGAGACGTCCTGGATCGTGGAGGAGGAAATAGGAAGACTATGACTGAATTTTTACTGCGCAATAAAGCGCCAAAATAGGCCCCTCCCACTCATAATACAACAGTGGGGAAGCTCAGTAAACTGATTTTATTCAAAAATAAACGACAGCCAAGTGGAAAAATAATGCCCATAAAGTTTTATCACCAAGTACCTCAGAGAAAAACGATTAACATGCCAGTAAACGTTTTAAATGTAAAATTAAGAAATGTTATTAAAAAGCCTGCTGCTAGTCGCTTTCACTGCAGTAGAGGCTTAAATATAAGTTATATGTATACAGTATTTTCTTAGTGAAGTTCCATTCCCTAGAAATACCTCAGTGTAAACATACATACATATCAGCCTGATACCAGTCGCTATTACTGCATTTAAGGCTGCACTTACATTACATCGGTATCAGCAGTATTTTCTCAGTCAATTCCATTCCTTAGAAAATAATATACTGCAACATACCTCCTTGCAGGTGAACCCTGCCCGCTGTCCCCTGTTCTGAAGTACCTCACTCCTCAGAATGGCCGAGAAACAGCAAGTGGATCTTAGTTACGACCGCCAAGATCATATACAAACTCAGGTAGATTCTTCTTCTAATACTGCCTGAGAAAAAAACAACACACTCCGGTGCTGTTTAAAATAACAAACTTTTGATTGAAGAAATAAAAACTAAGTATAACAACCACAGTCCTCTCACACGTCCTATCTATTAGTTAGGTGCAAGAGAATGACTGGGTATGACGTAGAGGGGAGGAGCTATATAGCAGCTCTGCTTGGGTGATCCTCTTGCACTTCCTGTTAGGGAGGAGACATAATCCCATAAGTAATGGATGACCCGTGGACTGACTACACTTAGCAGGAGAAAACCCATTCGCACTCAAAATAATTTTTAGGAAGATTATTACCGATTTAGTTACATATTCTCAAGACGTTTTGTCACTACTAATAGCAAATTTTCAATAATCACCCACTCCAGGTCTGCAAAGCAGCTTTACCTCTTTTGTCATAAACTAACATTCAATTTCTCCTTGTGAATAATGAGATTAGTATAGAAGAAAGGCAATTCCTGCTAATCTGCCTAGTGTCTGAATGTCTAAAAACACCAGCCCAAGTACATAAGATTCATAAACGCACTCATGTTTTATTAACGTTTACAAATACATCATTTCTTAGGGCCCCTAGAAAATGATTTACTTTAGAAAACAAGAACTCCATAAAAAAACATACCACGTTGTCTTCCTTGCAGTTTACATCCAAGAGATCATCAATTAAATCATCAAGATTTTCTTCTTCTGTAGACGCATGAACTAAAGTTTTTCTAGATATGGAAATAAAAGAATTAATGTCAATAAATGGAAAAAAAAAAGAAAAAAAAAAGGATATATATCTTGGTAAAATGGTTCTTCCTACAATAACAAACACTGTAGAGTGTAAATAGAATGCCACCGATAAACTACATTTTATAGAAATATTTAATTTGTTCTCTTTGCCCATTAAAGCACAAGAATACATGAATTTGTAGATTTTGATAATAATCGTTACAGGGAAACTAAAGTCCAAATTTACTGAAACTTTCACGATTCAGATAGAGCATGTAGTTTTAAGAGACTTTCCAATTTACTTCTATTAACAAAGTAAGCACATTTTTATATGCACACTTTCTGAGGCACCAACTACTTACTGAGCATGTGCAAAAGTGTATATGTGTAACTGTTTGTGATTGGCTGTTTGCCACATGATACAGGGGGCTGGCAAATTTAAGTAAAATGTTGAAATTTGTCAGAAAATAATCCACTGCTCATCAGAAAATCAAAATAAGTTCTATTGAATTGTATTTTTTTTATGCAATTGTTGATTGTGCAATTCCACTGTCCTTTAAAATGGACATACAGGGGCCAATTTATGAACTGCCATATTGCCACTATTCCCACGCGAGCCTTCTGGCTTGCCGGAAACAGCAGTTAAGAAGCAGCGGTCTTAAGAACACGATCGGGTTGATTGACACCCCCTGCTAGCGGCCGATTGGCAGTGATTGTGCAATGCTAAATTCAGTGATGTCTGGCGGACATGATACACTACAGTGTATCACGTCCGCCAGACATTGTTAAATCGGCCCCTTAGTATCTGTTGCTTTTGAGTAAAAAGTGTCCTTTGCTCCATAGAGAGGACAAAAACAATTTCTGTAACCTCGGTTTAAAAAAATTCTGCAAATTACCTTTACCGGCTATTTGACTTTTGGCTTTCCAGGGAGCATGGGGCAAACACAATTTCTTCACAAAAGCAAGAGGTGTTTAATGTAATTTTAAAGGTGCAAAGGTCATATTTGACAACACATTATAGCATTTAAACTTACTGGGCAAGATTACAAGTGGAGCGGCAAATTAGTTGCGAAAACTCTGCGCGCGTTATGGCTTTTATGCATATGGGGTTGTGCAGCTATTACAAGTTGCAAAATAATTTATTTTGCATGATCGTTAATTCCCGTAATGCCAACAGCCAAATCACGTGCATGTTCACATATTCCTCATAGAAGTCAACGGAGAAGACAAAAAAAACAAAACAAAAAAAAAAAACACCAAAACCCTAATCTGTTGCGCAAAACCCATGACGTAATTCTTCTCGAAAAGTGTACATGAAAATGCGATTATTTCATATTGTGAAAATGTTTTCATAACGGAATATGTTTTATTTATAAATAAATATTTCTCTATATAAGGTTTTTGGACTGATATCTATTTATAGCGCGATATGTATATGAATATGCGATCTTAAACAACTTTCTGATGTACTTCTACTATCTAATTTGCTTCATTCTCTTGATATCATTTGTTGAAAAACATATCTAAATAGGATCGGTAGCTGCTGATTGGTAGCTGCACATAGATGCCTTGTGTGATTGGCTCACCTATGTGCGTTGCTATTTCTTCAACAAAGTATACCTAAAGAATGAAGCAAATTAAATAATATAAGTAAATTGGAATGTTGTTTAAAATGGTATTCTCTATCTGAACCATGAAAGAAAAATATTGGGTTCCATGTCCCTCTAAAGGCACCTTCAATTAAACTGCTATATACTTTCTGCTTAATCCTTTTCAAGTCACGCACCTAGCACTCCGCAGAAAAGGATATGGTCAGAGACTGCAGCCTATATACATATGTCACCCTTGACTGACCTACCAGCCACACACAGTGTCAATTTAAAAAAAAAAAAAAAACAGAGACTTATCTAGTGAGACAGCAGTTTATATTTTTACTAGAATGTGCGTTTAAAAGGGACAGTCAAGTCAAAATTAAACTTTCATGATTCAAATAGAGCATACACTTTTACACAAATTTCTAATTCACTTCCATTATCTAAATGTGCACATTCTTTTTATATGCATACGTTTTGAGGCACCAGCTCCTACTGAGCATGTGCAAGATTCACAGGATACACGTATATGCATTTTGTGATTGGCTGATGCCTGTAACATGATGCTTTAAGAAGGAACATGTAACTAACTTTGAGATGTGTTGTCTCTTTAGTATGCATTTATTGATTATACTATGTTATTGTGCATAGTGGGCCTTTAAACAAGTCACTTGATTCCTTTGTTTTTTCAGCAAGCAGATATCACATGAAGGGGGGCTGTATTTAGCAAAAATGTACAGTTCCAATGCCATTTTGCAACTGAAAGCCAATGTCATAATTTAGTAGGATAAGGGCTACAAAGGTTTACTAGTATACTTGTCAGTGTCGGACCTAAAAGAGGGCTCTGGTGCAAGAATATTTTTTAGGCCCCCCCAAGACATCCTGCATTTCCATAAAAGAATTTTACCAGTTTTCGGATATCCAATGAATATATGGTTTATATACAGCAAAATTATATATCTCAATATCTATCAGGGGAGGACTGGCAATAGTGTTGCCACCTGTCTGGGAATGACACAAACAGCTTGGGTTTCCATTTGTGTGTCTGGGTTTGAAGCCGAGTCCGGGTTTGGTGGGAAACAGCCACAACCAAAAAATAAAAGGTGAATTTTCAACATACTGCACATGCCAACAGTTATTTCTCTCTTGCGTGTGTGTCTTTGTGTGGGGGGGGGGGTCTGAGTGAGTTTTTGTGTGGGAGTGTGTCTGAGTGTGGGAGTGTGTTTTTGTGTGGGGGTGTGTCTGAGTGTGGGAGACTGTGTTTTTGTGTGGGGGTGTGTATGAGTGTGTGTTTTTGTGTGTGAGGGGTGTCTGAGTGTGGGAGAGTGTGTATTTTTGTGTGGGGGTATATATGAGTGTGGGAGACTGTGTTTTTGTGTGGGGGTGTGTCTGAGTGTGGGAGACTGTGTTTTTGTGTGGGGGTGTGTTTGAGTGTGGGAGAGTGTGTGTGTTTGTGTGGGGGTATATATGAGTGTGGGAGACTGTGTTTTTGTGTGAGGGGTGTCTGAGTGTGGGAGAGTGTGTATTTTTGTGTGGGGGTATATATGAGTGTGGGAGACTGTGTTTTTGTGTGGGGGTGTGTATGAGTGTGTGTTTTTGTGTGGGAGGGGTGTCTGAGTGTGGGAGAGTGTGTGTTTTTGTGTGGGGGTGTTTCTGAGTGTGGGAGACTGTGTTTTTGTGTGGGGGTGTGTCTGAGTGTGGGAGACTGTGTTTTTGTGTGGGGGTGTTTCTGAGTGTGGGAGAGTGTGTGTGTTTGTGTGGGAGGGGTGTCTGTGTATGGGAGAGTGTGTGTTTTTGTGTTTGTCAGTGTCTTTGTGTGTGTGTGTGTGTGTGTGTGTGTGTGTGTGTGTGTGTGTGTGTGTGTGTGTGTGTGTGTGTGTGTGTGTGTTAGAGGGGGTGTGAGTGTGTGAGAGTTTGTGTTTATGTGCTATTATACATTGTGTGTACTCTGCAAAAATAATATTTTTCTGTGGTGTGTATGGCTCATGAGTCTTTGGCCTGAACTAAAAGGTGGCAATCCTAGCTGGCAAATTTGGGTTAAGGGGGCAAGTACATCCCAGTGGCCCATAATAACTCTGCTCCCTTTCAAATATAATTGAGTATTACACAGGGAAATCATAAAAGATACATTTTCCCCTAAAGCAAAGCATCTGAGCTTTTGCTGTAATGTTGTTTATACTTGAAAAGAGTAACGTACAAGTCTCTAAATCCTTCTGAGGATTACAGTTATAAAGTAGATTAGGTGGCTATGCAGTGTGTTGCAGCTGTCTGGGAATCAGTTGGTTAATATTAAGCACATCAGGGTTTTGTTTTTTGAATAGCAAGTGTTTTAGCAATGCTGAAGGATTTGGGAATAAGCTTACGTTAAATATCAAAGTAGCAGCCAATATGCAAGTAGCCTGCAAATAGTGTGCTGCTGTCTGTCAAGCAAGAAATAATTAAGAAAACATGGCGCCTTCAGATTTAAAGTGATCACATATCACAAACCACCCACACGTTTATTCCAGCAGCTGGCTCTCACACTGTTGCCCTCTCGGCAGTATCAGATGAGTAGTTGTTAGCTTTGTGATCACTTTAACTTATTTTCCACTATCCCTTTTCCTGCCTGTTGCTTTTCTCCACCGTTTGAGCTGCTAAACTTGAAATGCTCGCCAGTACATGCTCCAAAACATAGGAAACATCTGCTGCTCATACTGGCCTGATAGACACTTAATATCATGCCCACACTATACCTTGTAACAGCAGCACGCTCTCACCGCTTTATCAGGTACTACACGTATGCGCAGAAAGAGGAGCAGTATGAGCGTGCTGCTATACAAAAGATAGTTTGTGCATTACATTTTGGGCTATATGACTATGTCAGTTTGTCAGTTAAAGGGACAGTCTAGTAAAAATTAAACTTTCATGATTCAGATAGCGCATGCAATTTTAAACAACTTTCCAATTAACTTTAATCATCAAATTTGCTTTGTTCCCTTGGTGGTATTTTTGAAAAGCTAAACCTAAGTAGGCTCAAACTGATTTCTAAACCATTGAAAACCGCCTCTTAGCTCAGAGCATTTTGAATTTCTTTCACAGTTAGACAGTACTAGTTCATGTGTGTCATATAGATAACATTGGGCTCACTCTCGTGGAGTTATTTAGGAGTCTGCACTGATTGGCTAAACTGCATGTCTGTCAAAAGCAACAGGATAAGGGGGTAATATGAAAAGAAAGAGTCAGGAGTCCCGATGTCTTGTAAATCAAATTCCAAAGGCTTTTATTCGTTTAAAACAAATAGCGACAGCACTTACAGTATCTCAAAGCTGCAGCTCAGGGTAGTGGTCACTGCTGCTGACGCGTTTCGGCTTTCTCCGCCGTAGTCATAGTGACTACGGCGGAGAAAGCCGAAACGCGTCAGCAGCAGTGACCACTACCCTGAGCTGCAGCTTTGAGATACTGTAACCCAAGTGCTGTCACTATTTGTTTTAAACGAATAAAAGCCTTTGGAATTTGATTTACAAGACACCGGGACTCCTGACTCTTTATTTTCATATTATCCTAAACCAGCAAGGAGTCTCCGGTACAAGCTCTCAAGCCTGTACACCTTGGGCCACCACGGAAGGATTACGGAGCAGTGACAGGAAGGTGACGTCGCACACTCCACACAGGCACACGCAAACGAACGGAACCACAGTCAGTGAGTGACTCGAAGAGGGGAGAGAGCGGCACGGCCGGATTCCTGCAGTAAGCGGTTGGGAAAGTCTCCCCCAGGACCGAGCACCGGATAGATGTGGAAAGTGAGTGAAACACATTACAGTTTGAATTTGTTGTTTGCTGTGTGCCTGTCATTAGCTCCTTTGTGAACTGTGATTTATCTATGGCGGCTTAAAAGTGATTGGTACTCTGAGGCAATACATGCGGATAGGAGAAAACAAACTTTGTTTACTACGATAAGGGGGTAGTCTGTAGAGTCTTAGATACAAGGGAATCACAGCTTAAAACATATTAATATAGCAGTGTTGATTATGCAAAACTGGGGTATGGGTAATAAAGGGATATCTATATTTTTAAACAATAAAAATTCTAGTGTAGACTGCCCCTTTAAAGAGCACACTTGCCAACAGCTATAAACGTGGTTGTGGCTGCCGTTCAGTTTAATGAGGAACTAACGTTTAACTTATATTTAAGGGTGCCAATGGATCCCAGAAAAATTGAGGACTACCTTAAGGAAATTTAGAAATAAAGTAAAAAAAATTTTCACCATGAACCCAGACTTATAATGAAATTTGGGGAGTTATACTTTTTGAGAACCCTGCTTTATTAATGTCTGCATCTCCAGCAATGCACATTATCTCTAGCACTGCATAGTAATCTTGTCTAATGTCTGTCTTTCACGGCTGATTTTATACAAGCTACCTGTTATGTAGACTGGACGCTCGCAGAGCACCAAAAGGAGCTGCAGTAGAATTTCTCCCTTTCACTGAGTGCAAGAGGAAACAAGAACTGTAACTTCCATGATTCCCGTGGCTGTCATCTGGCTTACATAGAGTAGAACTGGGTAAACAAAGGAGAGTGCACAGGAAATGTAAACTTTATACCAAATCAGTACAATTGTGTTATATCTTCTAGGAACTGGAGCTGCACATCGGCTATGGAAAAAATACAGCCCGCACCTCAGCGCTCTAATTGGAGGAGAGTGTAGTGGCTGCGGTACCTCTGCCCAGCCCAATTCTATCACAGTTGAGTAAAACTGAGTTAAAAAAAAAAGAACTTGCCAGACAACAAAAAAAAGTTTTAGCCTGCTGCTGTGCTGCTTGATGCTCCCCACGAGCCCCAGGGCCACTGCACCACCGGTAGCCCCCCCCCCCCTTATTTCTGCATTTCTGTAGCTTTTAAAGACATTTTGAAATTTAAAAAGGGACAGTATACTGTACAGTCTTCTCCCCTTTAATTTGTTACCAATTATACATTTTACCTGCTGTAATTCATTAAATTGTTCACAAACAGCTCCTTTCCCTTTCCCCAACTATACTGAAAATGTTAATGCTTAAGTACTGTATTGTCTATAGAAAAGGCTATGCAAGCAGTAGAAATTACACTCCCGGCCCTTTAAAAGGGTTGTGTTTTCAAATAAAACCAGCTATTTTTATGCAAAAATAAACATAAAGGAGCAATGTCTCATACATTTTAACCCCTTAACCCAATAGGATGTATAAATATTTGTATTCTTAAAACGGTTAATATTTTTAAAGTTGGTTTACACGCTACCTGATTAAAGCCTTCACTGCTGGGAATAATAGAAGTCTGCGCAGTTGCAATTAGCGTCATTCTAATTACTAAAAACCAATGGCAAAAGCCATATATGTCTGCTATTTCTAAACTAGCGGTATGTAAATAATTTCAGTGAGGAACCCAAAGTTTGCGAAAAAGATAAATGTTAACGATTTTTTTTATATGATTGCATTTGGCGGTGAAATGGTGGCATGAAATATACCAAAATGGGCATAGATCAATACCTTGTGTCATCTACTTAAAACAATATAAAATCAGGTGGCCCTCGTTTTACAACGGTTCAATTTACACCGTTTCAGAATAACAACCTTTTTTTCCAGTCATGTGATTGCTATTGAAAAGCATTGAGAAGCAGTGCATTTATTAAAATAGCCAGTAGGTGGAGCTGTCCGCTTGTGTTGCAGCAAAGCAAGCTGAAATTAATCAGTTTAACCAGACCTGAGCTATTGAGCAGATTTCAAAGGAACAAGATCTTCCTGTCTATAAATCAGTCCCGATTGGAATGCATAGAAAGAACTGTTTGCAGAAAAATGCAAGTGAAGTCTGTGTTGTGTGATTATTTTATTAGGTTTATAATGCTGTTTAGCAAATGTTTTTGTTCATTTAACATAGTTTAATTATATATTATGTGTTGTGTGGTTATTTTATTAGGTTTATAATGCTGTTTAGCATTTAAAGTCTTCATTTCAAAGCTTTAAAAATAATGTATTAGGTGTTACTTATGACAATTTTGAGAGGGACCTGGAACCTATCTCCCTCACTTCCCATTGACTTACATTATAAGCTGGGTTTCAATTTACAACCATTCCTTCTGGAACCTAACCCCGGTGTAAACTGAGGGCTACCTGTATATCTTTGACAGGCAAATAAATAAAAAACAAATTAACAAAAGGTTCTATTTCTGTTTAAATTGAATAACATTTTTTTTTTTTTTTTAAATTCTCTGGTATTTTGAGCAAGTTCTTCTCTCAAATTCCTGGTAGCAGAGGGGTTAAACTCTGCTGCTGGTATAACACCTAACTGGAAACACATTAGGAGGGGTGGTACTTACTCTCCATTTAAAAAAATAGTGAGACACCATACACATTCTATTAAAGTAACTGTAACAAAATAAACTATATTGCTGAATTATTTCTATATGCTTGAATTTGGATTTACAATTTTTTGCTAAAAAAACAACAACACACATTTGCAGAGACAAAGCAATTAAATTGCACATACATAACAACTGTTATATTTAATAACTGATATTATGCATGATGTGGTTTATACATGTAAGTGTTTACAGAACAAACTGATGTATTCTATAGAATCTTGATTTAAAAGAAAAGTGGATCAAATGTTTTATGCGCAAAGTACATCCAACTCCGAGCTCAGCTCTAACACTAAATCAGACATCCCATCAATTAAACACAAGTAGTATCCCCAAACCATACTGTAGCTGAGGCTCTCAGACAGGCAAACTACACCCGCAAGGTTACCCACGCCTGGGAGTGCTGTCATGCACACCGTAGTTGTTTTTCTGGCAACACAAGGGTTAAATTAGGAACCACCTGGTAGGCTTCTGTCTGTCACGTTCAGCTCCACTACAAGAGGACTCAGGCGGTCCGGGGCCGCAGTATTTGCTCTCAACCTCATCCAAGAGCTCGTCCAGATCATCGTCAGCCATTGACAACAACTTGCACTGCTGTGCACAGTATGATGTTGCTAGGAGACAGAATAACCTCGAAAGCTACCGCGAGAGTAGCAAACGTGATGTTTTGTGTGGAAGTAGGAGAGTTGTTGTACGATTAAAAAATAGACACTGAATTAAATATAAACATTTCCTCTAACAAAGTAATGATGTGTGAAGCCAGACTAACAATAAAAAAGCATATATATAAAAATAAAAGTAACACGTAGTCGGCAGGATTCGAACCTGCGCGGGGAGACCCCAATGGATTTCTAGTCCATCGCCTTAACCACTCGGCCACGACTACTACGTTACTAACGCTTCTATATAGGAATAGTTTTCAGAGTTTTTAATGTATTTAGTTTCAATAATTACCTTGTATATTTGTTAAAGATATCTTAAAACTGTTTATATTTTGTTTATATAAGTTGGATTCCGGTTAATTGACCATAGCTTCCTTTTCACTGAAGTTGGCTCCGTCCGTATCCCATTCAGCATGTCCAAGTTTAATAATAAAACAAGGTACTAATACAGCTTTATTTTTAAGTAAAGCCTAATTAAAATAAATTGAACGGTAAATGGTTATAGACGCAAATAATCTGTATACTACGACACATTCTATTTGTATAGCCCCGCAATAGAAAGACACGATGTTTGTAGTTTTAACTGGGAAATATTTAAATACATTTATATGTAAGTCTGTGTCTGAAAGGATGAATTGCTGTGCTACAGATTTCATTATACAGGATCCCACCGGATATTCCAAATTACCCTCATCTTGTGTGTAGAACTGGCCTGTGCAGGCTACTGCCGTATCCTCTTGCTTGTACTTCCCAGGTTACATTACTAGATACTAGACAACCTACCCCGCTCACACTATAGGGCTACCAGGGAACCAAAACTCCACCCAATCACAAGTCTTGCCTCTTAGGGCAGAAGCAGAGAGGTTTGATCGATCGATCTATTACCAATGGAAAGATGATTGATAGCTCTATTGCTGATATACACTAGGCATGTAAAGGGTATTTTTTTGTGTATGAATAGAAACCATTTGGTAAAATTATTGCTTTGTACACTCATACACGAGGCTAAAACCAATGCTTGTATGTAGAATTTATGTAGAAGGTCCAAGAAAGTGGAGTGTCACATGTAAGGGGAATTGCTCCTTCATCTTTATTTTTGTATTTAAAATAGCTGGCTTTGCTCATTAAAGCCATAAACTGTTTTCCAAGACATGTTGATAAGGATGGACTGAGTCTGGAGTTAAATAAGATGCTATCTATGCATAAAAACACACAGCCTATAGTAATGGATGGGGAGTTTAATGAGCACAATCAGCTATTTCATTTACAACATTTCTCTATATCCTGCCCCCCACTGGGAAATTAATTAGTGCATCTCATGTTTACTTAGCTTTTCTACAGAGAATGTGCTTGTTATTCATATTTTTTGCATATGTTCTACAGGCAAATCAGCTCTTTTAAATATCAAAATAAAAGTAAAGGAGTAATGTGCAAACAATTAAATATAACCCAGCATAAAATTGACCATTGCTAACATATTAAAGGGAAGGAAGAAAAAATAGGGTACAGTGTCATAGTATTTCATGTTTTTTTGCTGCTTCCTGCAAAGAGCACTAGATGGCACTGTAACTTAGGGTTTTATGCATTACATGAAAATACTTTTTTTATGCACAAATACACTTGCTCTTTATTAGAAACTAATTTTCTGCCTATAATTTTTCCTTTGTTTTAAGACAATCTTTTCTAATATGTCCACAGGATTATTATTATTATTATTATTATTATCGGTTATTTGTAGAGCGCCAACAGATTCCGCAGCGCTAAACATAATGTTAGTTTAATAAAATATTAATAAAACAGCAGGTTTTTTTTAGAAATTCTATAATTATCTGCATTATACTGCTAATTATTATATTACAAAGATCCACAAATGGAATAAGAGATTTTTCCATTTTAGTGATGTGTGTAGAGTTAAATGGTCAAATACATTTTACCACACTTACTGTACACACAACAATCAGTTTTGGTTGTGATCTATTCTTAAAAAGCAGTTCCCTCATTATTTATATATTCCTGTAGTTAGGAACTGCTACCTGAAAAGTCTCCAGTGTAATTAGAAATATATAAATCAAGTATCAAAAGGTGCATGCATAGGGGCTGAATTATCAAGCTCCGAATGGCCCCTGTTTCTGTGCGAGTCTCCAGGCTTGCCGGGAACAGCAGATATGAAGCAGCGGAATAAAGATCGCTGCTCCATAACTTGTCTGCCTGCTCTGAGGCTGCGGACATCAATCCGCCCGATCCTATACAATCGGGCTGATTGACACCCCCTGCTAGCGGCATTGCACACTGTCGGCATTTATCGATGTGCGGCGGACATGATACGCTACATCGTATCATGTCCGCTCGCACTTTCATAAATCGGCCCCTATAATCTGTTGAGCGTTTACAAATAAAAGATGAAGAATATGATGATAATAATTATTATTAATACTAGTATTATATGTTAGTAATGATGTCACAAGGACGGGCCGTGTGTCTTAGTGGTGAGATCAAAATGTTAAGATACTGCAAAGTTACAGTTACAATCCTCCATACTAGGGACTTTTATAGAGTGATAAAGACTCACACTGAGTGACTTTTTACCCATCACATTATAATATTGTCTGCCCACTGCAACTAGCCCCCTAACTGCCAGGGTGAGTTTTTGGGGGTGGAGGGTTCTAGCAGTTTTAGTGGGTTTGGTGCAGCAGGGGTTAAAGGGACACTGAACCCAAATGTTTTCATTCGAGATTCAGATAGAGCATGACATTTTAAGCAACTTTCTAATTTACTCCTATTATCAAATTTTCTTTATTCTCTTGGTATCTTTATTTGAAATGCAAGAATGTAAGTTTAGATCCTGGCCCATTTTTGGTGAACAACGTGGGTTGTCCTTGCTGATTGGTGGATAAATTCATCCATCAATAAAAATGTGCTGTCCATAGTACTGAGCCAAAAAAAAAGCTTAGTTGCCTTGTTTTTCAAACAAAGATAGCCAGAGAACGAAGAAAAATGTATAATAGGAGTAAATTAGAAAGTTGCTTAAAATTGCTTGCTCTATCTGAATCACAAAATAAAAATTGGGTTCAGTGTCCCTTTAAGTGCAGGGGGTTTGACAGGCTGCTAGGGGGCTAATGCAGTATTTGTATTTGTAGTTTTTGTTCTTTTTTATATTGACAGAAACCTGAAACACCTAGGTTACACACACACACACATACATATAGACAGATACAGGGCTTTTCTTGTGAGGTTACTCACCGGTACTGAGAACCACCACCTCACCATCTCATAACAGGTGATATCTATAATAATCATGTAAATACTTTTGTTTTTACAAGAGGGGGCTGTAAAATAAATCAAGCATTGTAACTTTTACCCTTTGCTTTTCTCAAAGTAAGGCCTCCATTACATATACAGCGTTGCCCGCAAAAGCAGGCGACGCCGGTTTTTTGTGCTGTTTTGGTATCACATATACGGCGTAGCATACAAGTTACGCCCGTATATTTCACCCGTCGCTCGCAATTTTTACTCCCATAGGCTAACATGGGACCGCGTCGTAAATCGGTATCCAATATCCAGCGCACGGCATTACATGGCGAAAATGGAGAAATCTTACTCCATTTTTACCTCGCCATAAAAGGCAGCCGTAGCAGGCCTTGCGCTGAGTATGGGAGCACCGTAACTCCCGAAAATGCCTGCAAAAATAAACTAACGCCTAACGCATGCGCAATGTCTATCTACCTGTCAACCACAATCCCCCACCGCAATAACTAATAAACTCTATTAACCCCTAAACCGCCATAGCCCACACCGCAATAAACCTATTCTAGTATTAACCACTAAACTGCCATAGCCCACACCGCAATAAACCTATGCTAGTATTAACCCCTAAACCGCCATAGCCCACACCGCAATAAACCTATTCTAGTATTAACCCCTAAACTGCCATATCCCACATAGTCTATTAAATGTATTAACCCCTAATTTGCCGCCGCCAACATCGCCGCCACTATAATAAAGTTATTAACCCCTAAACCTAAGTCTAACTCTAACACCCCCCTAACTTAACTATTATTTAAATAAATCTAAATAAATTTACTATTATTAACTAAATTAATCCTATTTAAAACTAAATACTTACCTATAAAATAAACCCTAAAATAGCTACAATATAATTAATAATTACATTGTAGCTATTTTAGGATTTATTTTTATTTTACAGGCAACTTTGTATTTATTTTAACTAGGTACAATAGCTATTAAATAGTTAATAACTATTTAATAGCTACCTAGTTAAAATAAATACAAATTTACCTGTAAAATAAATCCTAACCTAAGTTACAATTACACCTAACACTACACTATTATTAAATAAATTAAATTAATTAACTACAATTACCTATCAGCCAATCGGAATTGAGATAGGAAAGATCCTATTGACTGATGCAATCAGCCAATCTGATTGAAGTTCAATCCGATTGGCTGATCCAGTCAGCCAATAGGATTGACCTTGCATTCTATTGATTGTTCCAATCAGTCAATAGAATGCAAGCTCAATCCTATTGGCTGATTGCATCAACCAATAGGATTTTTCCTACCTTAATTCAGATTGGCTGATAGAATTCTATCAGCCAATCGGAATTGAAGGGACGCCATCTTGGATGATGTCATTTAAAGGAACCTTCATTCTTCGTTAGGACGTTGTAAAAAGAGGATGCTCTGCGCCGGATGTCTTCAAGATGGAGCCGCTCCTCGTCGGATGGAAGAAGATAGAAGATGCCGCTTGGATGAAGACTTCTGCCGTCTAGGACCTCTATTTAATAGCTATTGTACCTAGTTAAAATAAATACAAAATTGCCTGTAAAATAAAAATAAATCCTAAAATAGCTACAATGTAATTTTTAATTATATTGTAGCTATCTTAGGGTTTATTTTATAGGTAAGTATTTAGTTTTAAATAGGAATAATTTAGTTAATAATAGTAATATTATTTAGATTTATTTAAATAATATTTAAGTTAGGGGGGTGTTAGGGTTAGACTTAGGTTTAGGGGTTAATAACTATTATAGTGGCGGCGATGTTGGCGGCGGCAGATTAGGGGTTAATACACTTAATAGGCTATGTGGGCTATGGCGGTTTAGGGGTTAATACTAGAATAGGTTTATTGCGGTGTGGGCTATGGCGGTTTAGGGGTTAATACTAGAATAGGTTTATTGCGGTGTGGGCTATGGCAGTTTAGGGGTTAATACTAGAATAGGTTTATTGCGGTGTAGGCTATGGCGGTTTAGGGGTTAATAGAGTTTATTAGTTATTGCGGTGGGGGATTGCGGTTGACAGGTAGATAGACATTGCGCATGCTTTAGGTGTTAGTTTATTTTTTCAGGCATTTTCGGGAGTTACGGTGCTCCCATACTCAGCGCAAGGCCTGAGGTTAATAAATTTAATAGGCTATGTGGGCTATGGCGGTTTATGGGTTAATACTTGAATAGGTTAATTGCGTTGTGGGCTATGGCGGTTTAGGGATTAATAATTTAGTGATTACTTGCGGTGTGGGTTTGATGGCGGATATAGGGGTTAATAGTTTAATTAGGCTTATTGCGTTGTGGGGGGTTGTCGGTCTAGGGGTTAATACCTTTATTATTAGTAGTGAGAGGGGGGATTGCGGATATAGGGGTTTTACGTGTTGGGCTTATTTTTGGGAGGCATGTTAGACTGTTACGGGAGATTTGATATTTCCTTTACTTTTCTTAGGCCCCGGCAGTTTTTAAAGTGCCGTAAGTCACTAGCGACTCCAGAAATTTGTATTTACGCTTATTTCTGACTTATGTCACTTTATGAACTGCCGGCGGGGTATATGTAATACCCCGATGTGCAAGGTGAAATTACGAGCGGCGCAGGTTCCCATGCTTGCGCCGAAACCTGCGCTGTATATGTGATCACGCCCTAAGTGAGCACAATACATCAATTAAAAATTAGTGAGTACCGCCACTTTTTTAAAAAATTTTCAAAAAAGCACACATATATATTAAAACAGACTGGCACTATCAGATTTTTCACAACTTCAAAACAAACCTTCCCAGGCTTAGTCTGCGCAGATTCTGGTACTGTTTTGTCATTTCAGTTATCTCCAACCCCTTCTTCAAAATAAAAAAAAACAAAAAAAAAACAAAACAGCACCTCTCTACATAGGGCAAAACTGTATATTGTGATGTATCTGTAAGTATATATATATATATATATATATATATATATATATATATATATATATATATATATATATATATATATATATATACATAATAACATCTTTAATCACTACTCTTTCACACACATGATATCTTTTTTGAGTTAAATGTCCCTTTAAGCAGTAGTCTTTACAGTAGTGTCTCGTACATGCAGTTAAATGAAAACTGATGTACACTGTCCCTTTAATGAAAGTAGAAAAACAGCTTTGTATTCTAGCAGTGAATACTTTATAAATAAAAATGAGATATTTCTTATTATCTTTTGGGAAGCAATGCCATCCGGCTGTGGCAAGACTGATCATACAATATGTAGTGCCTAAAACCAAATAGTCTCTCCTTATTAAGAATCATGGGTGCGATTACATATATGAGGCAGGCTTCAGCGCAAGCGCTGCAACCCGCACCGCCCGTAATTTCACCTTGCACATTGGACTATTACATATACGGTGCCGGCGGTTCATAAAATTCAGTAAGTCGGATAAACTAGCTATGTCCAGAAAAGAGCGTAAATACAAATTTCTGGAGTCGCCAGTGACTTACGGCCCTTAAGAAACTGCCAGCGCCTAAGAAAAGTAAAGAAAATAACAAATCTCCCGTAAAAGTCTAACACTCCTTCCAAAAATAAGCCTGACACGTAAAACCCCTATATCCGCAATCCCCCGTCTCACTACTACTAATAAAAGTATTAACCCCTAGACCGACAACCCCCACAACCCAATAAGCCTAATTAAACTATTAACCCCTAATCCGCCATTAACCCACAACGCAATAAACCATTAAAACGATTAACCCCTAATCCGCAATTAACCCACAACGCAATAAACCCAATAAAACTATTAACCCCTAATCCGCCAGTAACCCACAACGCAATAAACCTATTAAAAGAATTAACCCCTAAACCGCCAAAGCCCACAATGCAATAAACCTAACACCCCCTAAATGAAGCCAAATTACCTAATTTACAAAATACTAAAGTTACTATTAAATTAAAAAAACTTAACACTACTTTAAAAGTACAAATAAACTAAGTATAAATTAAAGGGACAGTCTAATCAAAATTCTGGAGTAGACTGTCCCTTTAAGCTACAATTACAGAAAATGCAAAAATCTAAGATTACAGAAAATAATAAAGAAAATTACCAAATTTTACAAAAATTATACCTAATCCCTATGAAAACAAAAAAGCCCACCCAAAATAAAAACAACCCCTAATCTAAAAAACTACCAGTAGCCTTTAAAAGGGCTTTTTGCAGGGCATTGCCCCAAGATAATCAGCTCTTTTACAAGAAAATACACAACCCCCCCAACAGTAAAACTCCCCACCCACCAAACCCCCTCAAATAAAATAACCTAATACTAAAAACCCTAAACAAAAGGGCGTTCAGCTCTTTTACTGCCTACCCTATCTAAATAAAATAACCCCCCCCAAAAAAAAACGTTAAAAAACCCTAAGTCTAACCCCCAAGTGGTACACACCTGTCCTGAAGTCCGGCGGAGAAGGGCCTGTTCCAGGTGGTGAAGTCTTCTTCCAAGCGGCGACCTCTTCTTTCTTCTTCCAGGAACCAGCCGGCGAGGAGCTGAGGGCGGAGCTGAAGACCGATAACCGCGGAGCTGAAGAGCGGCGACCCGGGAACTGAAGACCGGTGAGCCTGGAACTGAAGACTGGCGACCGCAGAGCCATGAAGCGTGGAGAATCCTCTTCATACGATCTCCGCCGTACACCGAATAGGAATTCAAGGTACGCGATTAAAAATGGCGTCCCTTGAATTCCTATTGACTGATTTGAGCCTTTAAATTCAAATCAGCCAATAGGATGAGAGCTACTGAAATCCTATTGGCTGATTTGAATTGCCAATAGAATTTCAGTAGCTCTTATCCTATTGGCTGATTTGAACAGCCAATAGGATTTCAGTAACTCTCATTCTATTGGCTGATTTGAATCTTACAGAAAATAAAAAAATCTAAGATTACAGAAAATAATAAAGAAAATGACCAAATTTTACAAAAATTATACCTAATCCCTATGAAAATAAAAAGCCCCCCAAAATAAAAACACCCCCTAATCTAAAAAAACTACCAGTAGCCCTTAAAAGGGCTTTTTGCAGGGCATTGCCCCAAGATAATCAGCTCTTTTACAAGAAAATACACAACCCCCCTAACAGTAACCCCCCCCAATAAAATAACCTAACACTAAAAACCATAAACTACCCATTGCCCTGAAAAGGGCATTTGTTGGGCATTGCCCTTAAAAGGGCATTCAGCTCTATTACTGCCCACCCTATCTAAATAAAATAAACCCCCCCAAAAATCCCTTAAAAAACCCTAAGTCTAACCCCCCAAGTGGTACTCACCTGTCCTGAAGTCCGGCAGAGAAGGTCCTGTTCAAGGGGGTGAAGTCTTTTTCCGATGACCGCAGAGCTGAAGACCGGCGACCCTGGAACTGAAGACCAGCGAGCCTGGAACTGAAGACCTGCGACCGCGGAGCCATGGAGCATGGAGGATCCTCTTCATAGATCTCCGCCGTACACTGAATAGGAATTCAAGGTACGCGATTATAAATGGCGTCCCTTGAATTCTTATTAGCTTCAAATCAGCCAATAGGATGAGAGTTACTGAAATCCTATTGGCTGTTCAAATCAGCCAATAGGATAAGAGCTACTGAAATTCTATTGGCAATTCAAATCAGCCAATAGGATTTCAGTAGCTCTCATACTATTGGCCGATTTGAATTTGAAGGCTCAAATCAGTCAATAGGAATTCAAGGGACGCCATTTTTAATCGCGTACCTTGAATTCCTATTCGGTGTACGGCGGAGATCGTATGAAGAGGATTCTCCACGCTCCATGGCTCCGCGGTCGCCAGTCTTCAGTTCCAGGTTCACCGGTCTTCAGTTCCCGGGTCGCTGCTCTTCAGCTCCGCGGTCATCGGTCCTCAGCTCCTCGCCGGCTGGTTCCTGGAAGAAGAAAGAAGAGGTCGCTGCTTGGAAGAAGACTTCACCACCTGGAACAGGCCCTTCTCCGCCGGACTTCAGGACAGGTGAGTACCACTTGGGGGTTAGACTTAGGATTTTTTAACGTTTTTGTTTGGGGGGGTTATATTATTTAGATAGGGTAGACAGTAAAAGAGCTGAACGCCCTTTTGTTTAGGGTTTTTAGTATTAGGTTATTTTATTTGAGGGGGTTTGGTGGGTGGGGAGTTTTACTGTTGGGGGGTTGTGTATTTTCGTGTAAAAGAGCTGATTATCTTGGGGCAATGCCCTGCAAAAAGCCCTTTTAAAGGCTACTGGTAGGTTTTTAGATTAGGGGTTGTTTTTATTTTGGGGGGGCTTTTTTGCTTTCATAGGGATTAGGTATAATTTTTGTAAAATTTGGTAATTTTCTTTATTATTTTCTGTAATCTTAGATTTTTGAATTTTCTGTAATTGTAGCTTAAAGGGACAGTCTACTCCAGAATTTTGATTAGACTGTCCCTTTAATTTATACAGGTAGCCCTCAGTTTACGCTGGGGTTAAGCTCCAGAAGGAATGGTTGTAAATCGAAACTGTTGTAAATTGAAACCCAGTTTATAATGTAAGTCAATGGGAAGTGAGGGAGATAGGTTCCAGGCCCCTCTCAAAATTGTCACAAGTAACCCCTAATACATTATTTTTAAAGCTTTGAAATGAAGACTTTAAATGCTAAACAGCATTTTAACCTAATAAAATAATCCAACAACACAGAATATATAATTAAACTAAGTTAAATTAACAAAAACATTTGCTAAACAGCATTATAAACCTAATAAAATAATCACACAACACAGACTTCACTTGCATTTTTCTGCAAACAGTTCTTTCTATGAATACCAATCTGGACTGATTTATAGACAGGAAGATCTTGTTCCTTTGAAATCTGCTCGATAGCCCAGGTCTGGTTAAACTGATTCATTTTAGCTTGCTTGGCATTGCTGCAACACAAGCAGACAGCTCCACCTACTGGCTATTTTAATAAATGCACTGCTTCTCAATGCTTTTCAATAGCAGTCACATGACTGGAAAAAAAGGTTGTTATTCTGAAACAGTGGCCTAGATTTGGAGTTTTGTCGGTAACGACCCGAAAAACTAACGCCGGCTTTTTTCTGGCCGCACCATAAAAATAACTCTGGTATTGAGAGTCCACATAAAGGCTGCGTTAGGCTCCAAAAAAGGAGCGTAGAGCATTTTTAACGCAGCTTCAACTCTCGATACCAGAGTTGCTTACGGACGCGGCCAGCCTCAAAAACGTGCTCGTGCACGATTCCCCCATAGGAAACAATGGGGCTGTTTGAGCTGAAAAAAAAACAAACCTGCAAAAAAGCCGCGTTCAGCTCCTAACGCAGCCCCATTGTTTGCTATGCGGTAACCCTTCCTACGTCTGCACTTAACACTCTAACATGTACCCCGAGTCTAAACACCCCTAACCTTACACTTATTAACCCCTAATCTGCCGCCCCTGCTATCGCTGACCCCTGCATATTATTATTAACCCCTAATCTGCCGCTCCGTAAACCGCCGCTACTTACATTATCCCTATGTACCCCTAATCTGCTGCCCTAACATCGCCGACCCCTATATTATATTTATTAACCCCTAATCTGCCCCCCACAACGTCGCCTCCACCTGCCTACACTTATTAACCCCTAATCTGCCGACCGGACCTGAGCGCTACTATAATAAAGTTATTAACCCCTAATCCGCCTCACTAACCCTATCATAAATAGTATTAACCCCTAATCTGCCCTCCCTAACATCGCCGACACCTAACTTCAAACATTAACCCCTAATCTGCCGACTGAAGCTCACCGCTATTCTAATAAATGTATTAACCCCTAAAGCTAAGTCTAACCCTAACACTAACACCCCCCGAAGTTAAATATAATTTAAATCTAACGAAATTAATTAACTCTTATTAAATAAATTATTCCTATTTAAAGCTAAATACTTACCTGTAAAATAAATCCTAATATATCTACAATATAAATTATAATTATATTATAGCTATTTTAGGATTAATATTTATTTTACAGGTAACTTTGCATTTATTTTAACCATGTACAATAGCTATTAAATAGTTAAGAACTATTTAATAGCTAAAATAGTTAAAATAATTACAAATTTACCTGTAAAAGAAATCCTAACCTAAGTTACAAATAAACCTAACACTAGACTATCAATAAATTAATTAAATAAACTACCTACAATTATCTACAATTAACCTAACACTACACTATCAATAAATTAATTAAATACAATTGCTACAAATAAATACAATTAAATAAACTAGCTAAAGTACAAAAAATAAAAAAGAACTAAGTTACAAAAAATAATTTTTTTTTACAAACATAAGAAAAATATTACAACAATTTTAAACTAATTACACCTACTATAAGCCCCCTAATAAAATAACAAAGCCCCCCAAAATAAAAAAAAATGCCCTACCCTATTCTAAATTACTAAAGTTCAAAGCTCTTTTACCTTACCAGCCCTGAACAGGGCATGCCCCAAGAAATACAGCTCTTTTGCCTGTAAAAAAAAACATACAATACCCAAGCCCCCCAACATTACAACCCACCACCCACATACCCCTAATCTAACCCAAACCCCCCTTAAATAAACCTAACACTAAGCCCCTGAAGATCATCCTACCTTGTCTTCACCTCACCGGGTATCACACCGATCCGTCCAGAAGAGCTCCTATGATGTCCTGATCCAAGCCCAAGCGGGGGGCTGAAGAGGTCCATGATCCGGCTGAAGTCTTCATCCAAGCGGGGCAGAAGAGGTCTTCCATCCGATTGAAGTCTTCATCCAAGCGGCATCCATCCGAAGCGAAGCGGCAGCATCCTGAAGACCTCCACCGCGGAACATCCATCCTGGCCGACGACTGAACGACGAATGACGGTTCCTTTAAATGACGTCATCCAAGATGGCGTCCCTCGAATTCGGGTTGGCTGATAGGATTCTATCAGCCAATCGGAATTAAGGTAGGAATATTCTGATTGGCTGATGGAATCAGCCAATCAGAATCAAGTTCAATCCGATTGGCTGATCCAATCAGCCAATCAGATTGAGCTTGCATTCTATTGGCTGATCGGAACAGCCAATAGAATGCAAGCTCAATCTGATTGGCTGATCGGATCAGCCAATCGGATTGAACTTGATTCTGATTGGCTGATTCCATCAGCCAATCAGAATATTCCTACCTTAATTCCGATTGGCTGATAGAATCCTATCAGCCAATCGGAATTCGAGGGACGCCATCTTGGATGACGTCATTTAAAGGAACCGTCATTCGTCGTTCAGTCGTCGGCCAGGATGGATGTTCCGCGGTGGAGGTCTTCAGGATGCTGCCGCTTCGCTCCGGATGGATGCCGCTTGGATGAAGACTTCAATCGGATGGAAGACCTCTTCTGCCCCACTTGGATGAAGACTTCAGGCGGATCATAGACCTCTTCAGCCCCCCGCTTGGGCTTGGATCAGGACATCGGAGGAGCTCTTCTGGACGGATCGGTGTGATACCTGGTGAGGTGAAGACAAGGTAGGATGATCTTCAGGGGCTTAGTGTTAGGTTTATTTAAGGGGGGTTTGGGTTAGATTAGGGGTATGTGGGTGGTGGGTTGTAATGTTGGGGGGCTTGGGTATTGTATGTTTTTTTTTACAGGCAAAAGAGCTGTATTTCTTGGGGCATGCCCCGCAAAGGGCCCTGTTCAGGGCTGGTAAGGTAAAAGAGCTTTGAACTTTAGTAATTTAGAATAGGGTAGGGCATTTTTTATTTTGGGGGGGGCTTTGTTATTTTATTAGGGGGCTTAGAGTAGGTGTAATTAGTTTAAAATTGTTGTAATATTTTTCTTATGTTTGTAAATATTTTTTTATTTTTTGTAACTTAGTTCTTTTTTATTTTTTGTACTTTAGCTAGTTTATTTAATTGTATTTATTTGTAGCAATTGTATTTAATTAATTTATTGATAGTCTAGTGTTAGGTTTATTTGTAACTTAGGTTAGGATTTCTTTTACAGGTAAATTTGTAATTATTTTAACTATTTTAGCTATTAAATAGTTCTTAACTATTTAATAGCTATTGTACATGGTTAAAATAAATACAAAGTTACCTGTAAAATAAATATTAATCCTAAAATAGCTATAATATAATTATAATTTATATTGTAGCTATATTAGGATTTATTTTACAGGTAAGTATTTAGCTTTAAATAGGAATAATTTATTTAATAAGAGTTAATTAATTTCTTTAGATTTAAATTATATTTAAGTTAGGGGGGTGTTAGTATTAGGGTTAGACTTAGCTTTAGGGGTTAATCCATTTATTAGAATAGCGGCGAGATTTGGTCGGCAGATTAGGGGTTAATAATTGAAGTTAGGTGTCGGCGATGTTAGGGAGGGCAGATTAGGGGTTAATACTATTTATTATAGGGTTAGTGAGGCGGATTAGGGGTTAATAACTTTATTATAGTAGCGCTCAGGTCCGGTCGGCAGATTAGGGGTTAATAAGTGTAGGCAGGTGGAGGTGACGTTGGGGGCAGATTAGGGGTTAATAAATATAATATAGGGGTCGGCGGTGTTAGGGGCAGCAGATTAGGGGTACATAAGTATAACGTAGGTGGCGGTCGGCAGATTAGGGGTTAAAAATTTTTTTCCGAGTGTCGGCGATGTGGGGGGACCTCGGTTTAGGGGTACATAGGTAGTTTATGGGTGTTAGTGTACTTTAGAGTACAGTAGTTAAGAGCTTTATAAACCGGCGTTAGCCCAGAAAGCTCTTAACTACTGACTTTTTTCCTGCGGCTGGAGTTTTGTCGTTAGATGTCTAACGCTCACTTCAGAAACGACTCTAAATACCGGAGTTATAAAAATCCCATTGAAAAGATAGGATACGCAATTTACGTAAGGGGATCTGCGGTATGGAAAAGTCGCGGCTGGAAAGTGAGCGTTAGACCCTATTTTGAGTGACTCCAAATACCGGCGGTAGCCTAAAACCAGCGTTAGGAGCCTCTAACGCTGGTTTTCACGGCTACCGCCAAACTCCAAATCTAGGCCAGTGTAAATTGAACCGTTGTAAAACGAGGGCCACCTGTACTTAGTTTATTTGTATTTTTAAAGTAGTGTTAGTTTTTTTTAAATTTAATAGTAACTTTATTATTTTGTAAATTAAGTTTTTGGGTTCATTTAGGGGGTGTTAGGTTAGGGGTTAGGTTTATTGCGTTGTGGGCTTTGGCGGTTTAGGGGTTAATACTTTAATAGGTTTATTGTGTTGTGGGTTAATGGGGGATTAGGGTTTAATAGTTTTAATAGGTTTATTGCGTTGTGGGTTAATGGCGGATTAGGGGTTAATAGTTTTAATAGGTTTATTGCGTTGTGGGTTAATGGCGGATTAGGGGTTATTAGTTAATAAGTAATTGCGGTGTGGGTTTGATGGCGGATAAAGGGGTTAATAGTTTAATTAGGCATATTGCGTTGTGGGGGGTTGTCGGTTTAGGGGTTAATACTTTTATTAGTTGCGGTGTAGGTTTAATGGCGGATATAGGGGGTTAATACACTTTATAAGGGATTGCGGTGGGGGATTGTGGTTGACAGGTAGATAGACATTGCCAGGGCCGCCATCAGGGGGTGACAGGGGTGACTCCTGTCAGGGGCCCAATGAGCCAGGGGGGCCCCATGAGGCAAGAACTAAAAAAAAAAAAAAAAATTTGGGAAGCCACCAGTGGGTACTACAGCAGAGTGCTAATTGAGCATGGGAAATGTTATTACAAGGAGTAAAGTATTAACATTTGAGAGGATTTCTTAGTGTGCACTAAACCACTATGCGCAGTGTGAGACAGACTTGGCACTTTGTACAGTGTGTGCCTGAGTCAGAGGGCAGATCACTTTCATTTGCAGAGGAGGTAGGACTTACTTAGCAAAGGTTTTTTATTTCTTTGTGCAATTTTTGATTGTAACTTCAGTGTGGTAGTAGTTGTTTGGTGGGGCTAGGGGTCCATAAAAACACATTTTTTTTTAGCAGCAGTGTATTTATGATTATTTGACAATGCTGTAGAAATTCTATATTTAAAACTATGCAGAAATGTTTCCTCCTCAATACACAAATGGTAGATGCCCTTTCGGCAGATATGCATTTTATATATATATATATATATATATATATATATATATATATATATATATATATATATATATATATATATATATATATATATATTTACATTCCAGTTTACTGCCCCTTTATGCAAGGACTTTCCAGATGCAAGGAGGCATTTTATCTAAGATTTTTATATCTGCATAAAATTTTATACTCTCAGACTAAGATTGCTCAGTGTTTGAAATGAGACAGGTTAACTTAAAACTATTCAGTTTATACTACAGCTGACTTAATTTTGAAATACATACCAACAAGCCTAAATCCTGCATTTAAACAGATCTAATGGTATGAATACCACAGCTTATGGTCTCACCAAGACCATATAGAGTACAGCATTTTCAAAATCCATAAGTACAGCTGGGAAAATTTGTACACTATATTTGAAGTGGTGCTCTTGGTTGGGGAAAATGGGGAAAAAACAAACATATGTCAACCTTTTAAAGGTACTTTTCTTCATCTAGCCATCTACCCAGCTCATTAATGTACAATGTTGCATTCACAGAATTATTTTTGTTTGCACATTTACAAATATGATTCTTTAAAAAGTGATCTCTTAATTTCTAAAAAATTATTTATCATGCATGTCACACACTGTTGATTTAGGGGATGCAAGGTGCATACATGTTTCCTCCTGTGAGTGTTTCTGTGGGTGTCTGTGTTTATGTCTTTGTGCTTTGGTTTGTGTCTCTATGAGTGTGTATGTATTTTTTATCTGTGGGTCTCTCTGTGAGGGTGGGCGTGTATGTCTTTGTGCATTTTCTGTGGATGTCTGTGAGGGTGTGTGCATATGTCTTTGAGCTTTTTCTGTGGGTGTCTCTGTGAGGGTGTGTGTATGTTTGTCTTTGTGTATTTTCTCTGGATGCCTCTGTGAGGGTAGGTGTGTATGTCTGTGTTTTCTGTGGATGTATCTGTGTGGGTGTCTCTGTGAGGGTGTGTGGATGTCTTTTTGTGTTTTCTGTGGATGACTCAGTGAGAGTGTGTGTATGTATGTCTTTCTGTGTTTTTTATGTGGTTGTCTCTCTGTGTGTGTATGTCTTGGTGTGTTTTCTGTGGGTGTCTCTGTGTGTGTATGTCTTTGTGTGTTTTCTGAGGCTGTCTCTGTTGGTGTTTCCTTGGGTGTATGTGCAAGTTTGAGTTTGTGTGTGTGTGTGTCCATTGTCTGTTCCTTTTTAGGACATTTTGACCTTACTACTAATTATTCACATCTTTCTACAGACTTTGAGACTAACAAGACCTTTCCGGAAGTAACCAATCCATAATTTAACCTTTAAATTATTATTTAGACAGTTCAGGGCCCTTCCTTTCAGCCACTGCATGCTTTTGTCATAATTTAGTTGTCATCTTCCTTTACAAAAAGATAATCAGAACTCCATATTTTGTTTTCTAAATCTCCTTTTTTTTTTTTTTTTACAAAACTGTAGTCTACCTCATTACTTGTCAGGTCAATGTAAACAAGTGCTGAGTGTTTGGGTGTCTGTGTGTGTTTCTTTGTGTCTGCGCTAGAGTGTCTATATGTGAATCCTTATGTATGTGTGTGTGTGTTTCAGTGTATGAGTGTGTCTGTGTGTGTGTGTGTGTGTGTATGTTACTACCTTTACAACATTTCCAAGTTTAAATAGACAATTAAGAATAAAGTGCATATACGTTTTAGTCACTTCGTCAAAAATTGCACATGTCAAAGGAGGGGGGGGGGGCCCTGATCAATGGTTGAGTCAGGGGCCCCAAAATTTCTAGTGGTGGCCCTGGACATTGCGCATGCGTTAGGTGTTAGTTTATATTTTACAGGCAGTTACAGGAGTTACGGTGCTCCCATACTCAGCGCAAGGCCTGCTGCGGCTGCCTTGTTTGGCGAGGTAAAAATTGAGTAAAATTTCTCCATTTTCGCCACGTAAGTCCTTGCGCTGAATATTGGATACCGATTTGCAACGCGGGCCCATGTTAGCTTATGGGAATATAAATTGCAGACTACAGGTGAAATATATACGTGCCGCATTTATAATAGCAAAATCGCGTAAAAAACGGCGGCGGCGGCTTTTGCAGGCGACGCTGCATATGTAATGGAGCCCCATATTTTAAAAATTTTTTTAACCAGATGATTAATTCAGTAAGTTACAGTAATCAATCAAAATAATGTAATGGCACAAAATAATACTAAATGGTAAAAGTTTAAATTCAGAGTTTTATTATTATTTTGTAAGTATAAAAATAATGTGCTTATAGGTATATGCTAGAATCCATGATGTACATGTGTTTATTTTTCATTAAAAAAAACCCAACCAAACAGTTGTTTCACATGCATAGGAAATTAAATCAACGTATGAAAAATAAATGCCAGTCATACAATATGCTTTTTGTATATTTAGCAGAGAACATTTGTTTTCAGTATGTTTCGAGGCATAAGATGACACAAGATGAACTAATCTTTCATGGAGCATTGGCCACCCACGTTAATTTTACGATGTAACCTAGGAACCTAAAAAGCTTTTATATCCGGTCTATGCCTTAGTTCTTTTTTAAATGAGATATTAATTTGTTCTAGTTTAACAAATCTGCTCATCAGCTGTGACTAGTTGGGTATTCTTATAATAGTTGTATTTCTACTTCTGAATGTAAAATGTGGTATAAACTTAATTGCTATATGCTACACTTAACTGGAATCAGATATGAAGTATTGTTAAAAGATTTCATTAAATCAGTATCATTATTCTCGCTCCATTTAAAGACATCAAAGTCAAAATTAAACTTTTATGGTTCAGATAGGCATGCAATTTTAAAAGACTTTTCAAATGACTTATTAAATCAAATTTGCTTTGTTTTCATGGTATCCTTTGTTGAAGCATACCTAGATAGTATGAGGAGCAGGACCTAGATAATCTCAGCCAATGACAAGATATATGTGCGTAGCCAACAGTCACCAGCTAGCTCCCAGTAGTGCGAGTTCAACAATGGATACAAAGAGAAGTAGGTAAATTGAAAATTGTCTTAAAATTAAATGCTCTATCTGATTAATGGAAGCTTAATTTTGAATTGAATTTCTCTTTAAACAATAAAAAAGAGTCCAGTATAGCCTTGCAGTAAATTAAATAAAAAGTTAACACTTTATTGAAAAAATCCTTAAAGATTACAGCAGGAATTGGAATCCTAGGCCATCCTAAAAGTGTATATATATATATGTATATATATATATATATATATATATATATATATATATATATATATATATATATATATTTTATATATAGGACAATGGCTAATTGGGCCCAATTTGGACATTTCCACTATGGGGTGTATTCACTTTTGTTGCCAACGGTTTTGACATTAATGGCTGTGTGTTGAGTTATTTTGAGGGGACAGCAAATGTACTCTGTTATACAGGCTTTACACTCTCTACTTTACATTGTAGCAAAGTGTCATTTCTTTAGTGTTGTCACATGAAAAGATATAATAAAATATCTACAAAAATGTGATGGGTGTACTCACTATTGTGAGATACTGTGTATATATATATATATATATATATATATATATATATATATATATATACTGTGCTGTATATATATATACTGTATATACAGTGGGGCAAAAAAGTATTTAGTCAGCCACCAATTGTGCAAGTTCTCCCACTTAAGAAGATGAGAGAGGCCTGTAATTTTCATCATAGGTATACCTCAACTATGAGAGACAAAATGTGGAAACAAATCCAGACAATCACATTGTCTGATTTGGAAAGAATTTATTTGCAAATTATGGTGGAATATAAGTATTTGGTCAATATCAAAAGTTCATCTCAATACTTTGTTATATATCCTTTGTTGGCAATGACAGAGGTCAAAGGTTTTCTGTAAGTCTTCACAAGGTTGTCACACACTGTTGCTGGTATGTTGGGTGGCCCATTCCTGCATGCAGATCTCCTCTAGAGCAGTGATGTTTTGGGGCTGTCGCTGGGCAACACAGACTTTCAACTCCCTCCAAAGGTTTTCTATGGGGTTAAGATCTGGAGACTGGCTAGGCCACTCCAGGACCTTAAAATGCTTCTTACGAAGCCACTCCTTCGTTGCCCGGGCGGTGTGTTTGGGATCATTGTCATGCTGAAAGACCCAGCCACGTTTCATCTTCAATGCCCTTGCTGATAGAAGGAGGTTTGCACTCAAAATCTCACGATACATGGCCCCATTAATTCTTTCATGTACACGGATCAGTCGTCCTGTTTCCTTTGCAGAGAAACAGCCCCAAAGCATGATGTTGCCACCCCCATGCTTCACAGTAGGTATGGTGTTCTTTGGTTGCAACTCAGCATTCTCTCTCCTCCAAACACGACGAGTTGTGTTTCTACCAAACAGTTCTACTTTGGTTTCATCTGACCATATGACATTCTCCCAATCCGCTTCTGGATCATCCAAATGCTCTCTAGCATACTTCAGACGGGCCGGACATGTACTGGCTTAGGCAGGGGGACACGTCTGGCACTGCAGGATCTGAGTCCCTGGCGGCGTAGTGTGTTATGATGGTAGCCTTTGTTATGTTGGTCCCAGCTCTCTGCAGGTCATTCACTAGGTCCCTCGTGTGGTTCTGGGATGTTTGCTCACCGTTCTTGTGATCATTTTGACCCCACAGGGTGATATCTTGGTAGAGCCCCAGATCGAGGGAGATTATCAGTGGTCTTGTATGTCTTCCATTTTCTAATTATTGCTCCCACAGTTGATTTCTTCACACCAAGCTGCTTGCCTATTGCAGATTCAGTTTTCCCAGTCTGGTGCAGGTCTACAATTTTGTTTCTGGTGTCCTTTGACAGCTCTTTGGTCTTCACCATAGTGGAGTTTGGAGTGTGACTGTTTGAGGTTGTGGACAGGTGTCTTTTATACTGATAACAAGTTCAAACAGGTGCCATTAATACAGGTAATGAGTGGAGGACAGAGGAGCCTCTTAAAGAAGAAGATACAGGTCTGTGAGAGCCAGAAACCTTGCTTGTTTGTAGGTGACCAAATACTTATTTTCCACCATAATATGCAAATAAATTCTTTCCAAATCAGACAATGTGATTGTCTGAATTTGTTTCCACATTTTGTCTCTCATAGTTGAGGTAGACCTATAATGAAAATTACAGACCTCTCTCGTCTTCTTAAGTGGGAGAACTTGCACAATTGGTGGCTGACTAAATACTTTTTTGCCCCACTGTATATATATAGTCAAACGTAGAATGTTGAATTAAAGTGATATTTTTATTAACATAGTAGCATCACAAAAGCTGACATTTTGGCTCATGCAGTGAGCCTTTCTCAAGACAATCTATGAATATAATATTTACAGATCAGATAATTGCATTTTTAATGATTGTTTGTACATATAATGAGATATTATAAAAAATAATAACTAAGCGCCAACTATATAACACAACAGACCTCCAGCTCTAATATATTGGCACCTAGTCACCAAAAGGGTAGATTCGATTATGGGGTTTGATATCAGAGCGCCAAACAATCGTAGGCAGGGCCTATGGGCAGAAAGTCAAATACCAAAGGTAGCAATAAGTTTAGAATAATATGATTTAATACATATGATTAAAAGGTTGATACATTTTAATATATACAACAATTTGTCATGGATCCATGTTACACTTTGAAACAATAACAACAATAAAAATTCTAACATATAGAGTATCTAACGCATAAAAATCTAATACAAAAAAACTGCTAGGAGCGTGCTTACACACTCTAATAAAACAATGGATTTCAATGCAAAGATGGATATATTCCAGGTTGCTTTAAACCCGGTTTATGAATGCGTATAGCTTGCAAGTTTATTGTGAGTGGCTCAAATCTGAGGTTTTACCTATGTGTTTAACCAAAAATGTAAATCCTAACAGGCTATAAGAAGATGGTGCAGGGGTGACTTGAAACTTAAATTTGAAACTTGAATTAAAAAATAAAACAAAATAAATGTGAATTGTTTACAGATCGACTAGTGCAAAATAAAACAAAATAAAAACAAATAAAGCAGCTGCACAACTTTAGCGTGTATTCAATGTGAATTCTGTGCTCAAAACTGTGTTGGTTACAAAAATCTAAATATACACACTATATAGTGGCAAAACAATTGTGGCTTGAATTTAAACACCAGGGTCTAGATTAATACCCTAAGGATCCGAATCCAAGGGGCTCAAAATTACTGAGCTAGAAATGGTGGACTTGCTAAAAAGCCTCAAGATATTAGTTAAAAGAGTCCATGTCACAGCAGTGTTATGGAAAACAGATGGTATAACATAAAATACTAATACGTCCAGATATAGTGTTCAAATTTGATAATAAGAATCTTGCTATAGTCTATCTCGATATGGATCCCAATCGCAGAATATGCAGAAATCTTCTTAGGCGGTAGGTAAACAAATAATTCCAACGTACAATATTGTCCCTTACCTGCCAAAAGAAGAAAAGGCAAACAATAGTGCAGGTGGCTTCTTAATGTGATCACAATTAAAATACTCCTTACCAGTCAACCGGTTTCGGTCTTCACTGACCATTATCAAGACTGGTTTGAGGTAAGGACCTAAGCTGTTATATACCTTGCTGATTAACAGGTCAAATTAACACCTGTATGGTAAAACCGGATGTGAAAGCTAATTTTTTTTTTTTTTCTCCCGGGTTAAAGAAAACAAAGCAAAGCTTTTAATTTGTTACCAAGGCAATTTGCTGTCTTTTCAGATTCAGCTTTGGGTAATAAGAGCATTGTCAAAATAACGATCCAAGTATGTAAAAATATTTGTAAGAAATGTCCGCTTAAAACACTTGTAAAAATGTCCGTTTCTATAGCATCATCTTTTGATTAATCTATACTTTCTTTATCTCTAATGGCTGATCAAACCTTATAATGCGTATTAAGTTATTATTTACTGGCTGTATATATTGTATTATTATCGAACTGTTTATGTATCTATTGGCTAGGTTTGCCGTAATGCCTAGCACTCATAGGTTCTGATTTGAAGGCTCGAGCCAGAGTTTATGTGCTATTGGCTGGATTAGGGGTGTGTTAAATTCCTGTAATCTGATTGCTTGACTATGTCTAGTAAGCGTCCTAGTATTACAGACAAGACGTAAAATATTTGATAGAACAAACAAACGGAATTTCACATATCCTTGTATCCCTCATAAATAATTTATCAAACTACCACTATGTTATGATAAATATTTAACATAAGGATTCTAGTTTCTATGTGTGAAGCACATAGCTAGAAAATGGGATTTCGGGCAGAGTATAATGTGTTTAATATATGACAAAGGCTTACAGATTACATGCTGGAGTGTAAATTGTGTTTCTGACTGACCCATTTAGAATATTCAATTTCCTTCAGGTTGGCATACTGTCTAAGACCAAAAAACAAAACATTGTGCTTTTAACATATAGAGTAGAAAGCGAGGATACACATTTGCAACTCAATTTGAAGTTTTGTGTACTTTCACCTTAATATATATAAGCTTTTATTGTTACGGTATTTGAAGCTGACCCATAGGATCCTTGGAAATCTTATAAAAATTAATTGTTTAAGGCGGGATTGCTTCTATTGTTCTAAGTCTCATTTGACTATATACAACATACAAGTAGTCTAGACTGCTTGTTATATTAACTTATAGATTCTATTAGTTGGGAGCTGATATGGTACTGGCTGCAGTACTAATAATAGGTAGAGGAAGGGTATTTTCTCTAAGCTAAACTTAGATATAATTAATATCCAAACCTGGTAAAGGGAAAGTTTATATAGAAAATATATATACATGCTTGAAACTACCTTCTGACGCTACTTACATATTAATGTTACTGCTAGTGTTAGACTAATGCAGACAATTAGATACAAGGCAAAACTAATCTCGTAATGGATATATCTATCTTTAATAAATTAGGTCATTCCAGATTGGTTACAACTTTGGAATCTCTGTATACTATACTACTACTAGGATTATTATAAAGCAGCTAAATTGAGGATTTAAATAATGTTTCAAATAAAAGTATGGTTGAAGTATAAATCCTGTTGTAAATCCTACAGATTAATTGATGTTTATATCCTCTAAAATTATCGTATAACTAAAGGATTTGTATCAGTTTATAAAAAAGGAAACTTCTCATAAAGGGAACAGAGTAGGCAGAGTTTCTATGTCCTTACAGGCAGGTCTAATCGTTATTTTGTTATTATTATTTTTATTTTAAGAGGTAGATGAAAGGATTTTTTATATAGATCCAAATTTGGAAATCACTTATAATAAGGGGCTAGTAGGATTAAACAGGTTCCTTCCTAGTCATGACTCTATTTTTAGTTGAGGTTTAGGAGATGAGACAGGTCCTCTTTGTTATTTAAGCCTCTTGGGTGCAAACAGTCTAGATGGAAAATCCATTTAGATTCCTCCGTTAATAGCCTCTTCTCGTGATTACCTCCTCTCCAGTTTTTTGGCACCTTTTGAATCCCTATATATTTCAAAGTTTTAATGTCACATTGGTGCTTCTCAGAAAAATGTTTATATAAAGGACTATCTTTGTTAAGTTTTTCTATGAATCGGAGGTGTTCACGTATCCTGTCCCTTAGTTGTCTCGACATCTGTCCAACGTATTGGAGACCACAGGGACATTGAAGTAAGTAGATCACATTTTTGTCCTGGCACCGGATCAGGTTTTTAATTTTATACTTCTTTTTGGTGTTAAAAGAATAAAATTCTGCACTTTTTTCTCTGCATTTGCATGCTTTGCATGTGTGGTATGGAAAAAATCCTACCACGTTCTTACCAAATGCATCTTTAATTACTAGAGGCTTCTTCCTCTGTATACTGGGAGCCAGTCTCGTTTTCAGATTTTTTGTCTTTCGATATATGAATCTGGGTTTTGTTGGTATTTTGTCCCCCAGAATATCATCATCTTTGAGCATGTTCCAATGTTTACGGAAAATGTTCTCAATAATTCGACTATTCTTACTGTATTCAGTAATTAGAGGAATATTAAGGATCTCTGTATCCTCATTCCACTTACTTTTCTCTTTGTAATGTGTCAGATCTTTCCTTTCTATTTGGTCTACTTCTTGTATTTTTTGATCAAGAAAATCTTCATAGCCTCTCTCTATGAATTTCGACTTGATCACTTGTGCCTGTTCTTTCCACTTAGAGGGATTGGAGCAATTTTTCTTCATTCTTAGAAGTTGTCCCTTCGGGATGTTATTCTTCCACTTTATGTGATGGCAACTTGTCTTTTGGATATAGTTATTGCTATCCACTTTTTTGAAGTGTGTTGATGTCTCTAATTTTCCTCCTTTCACCTCTATTACCAAATCCAGATATGTGAGTTTTTTATAACTCCATTCATATGTGAAATTCAGATTGGCGATGTTCTTGTTCATGATGTTAATGGTATATTCGAGATCCTCCTGTGATCCTTTCCAGACCATAATTATATTGTCTATATATCGGCGATAGAGAACCAGGTCCGCGCCGGCTGGGCAAGAATCCCAGAAAATTTCTTCCCACTTTGCCATATATAAATTCGCATAACTCGGAGCAAACCTGGTCCCCATCGCCGTCCCGCAGATTTGTCGATAAAATTTGTTATCATCGCAAAAATAATTGTGATTTAGGATATAATGGATACTGTCTTGGATAAAGTCACATTGTTTGGTTGGGATCTCAGTGTCTTTCTCCAAATAAAATTTAACTGCCTCTATTCCTTCTTTATGGGGTATACTCGTATACAACGCTGTTACGTCACATGTCGCCAAAATATAATTTTTCTCCCATGTCAGGTTCTCCAGAAGATTTAGTAACTGGGTTGAGTCTCTTAAATATGAAGGACGTTGTCTCACATGTTTCTGTAGGTGTTTGTCCACGTATTCGGACAAATTACTGCTTAGTGATCCTATCCCCGATATTATTGGTCTTCCTGGGGGGTTGTTGAGACATTTATGGATCTTTGGGAGATGATATATGATTGGGGTCCTTGGATAGTGTATATTGAGATAATTATACTATTTGTCATTTAGTATATTCTCTTCTTTAGCTGCCTTTAATAAATCCATTAGTTTCTCCTTATAATTATCGGCTGGATTGGCTTTCAGTCTTTGATAGGTTTTACTGTCACTAAGGATTCGTTCTGTCTCTGCTTTATAATCCGTTTTGTTCATCACTACAATGCCTCCGCCCTTGTTGGCAGGCTTGATGATGAGATTTTGATTTTGTTCCAACAGCTTGACAGTTTCCAATTGTTTCCCAGTCAGATTTTGACTCCTCCTATTCATCCTTTTAAGATTTATATCTCGTATCTCCCTACAGACTATTGTCTTGAATGCTTCTATTGTTGCACCTTTGTAAGTCGTGGGATAAAAGGTTGACTTAGGTTTGAGTTCTGTATGTTGATAATTATCCTCATCTCTTGTGCTTTCATACTCTCGAGAAGCAGACTCCGTTCGCTCCAATGCAGATTTAAGAAAGCTTCTGGTTTTTTTCATATTTAGTTGACCCTCATTTCTTTCCATGTTACTGGCACTTTCAATTTTCCATTATCGGAGTTCACTCTTAGTCTTTGTCTTCTTTCCTGTCTTGGAGGATCATAATGGCTTTTGTCGTCTGGGTAGTTTTCAAACTTCCTGTCATTGTTTCTTCTTCCATCGAACTTTCTATCAGTTTGTCTCCCTCTTTCATATTGCTCCCTGGGCTCAGAAAACCTATTCCCCTGTTTGTATTCTCCTATAGGGTGACCTTGATCGTCCCATTCTCTTTGATATTGTCTTTCAGAATGGCGTGGATGTTCCCAATTGTTATGCCTTTCATATATCTCCCTTTGGTTTGGCCTGTATTCTCTGTATTCTCTGTCTCTATATGAATTCATAGGGAATTCTCTCCTTTCTCTAGTTTGCTCATAATAATCTCTATCCCTTCTCCGATTAATAAATGATCCCTCATAAGTATTTCTTCTGTATCCATTAAAGTTTTAGGATAATTCCTATGTCTATGGTTATAATTATTCTGCCCGTTTTGGTGATCATTATGTCTATATGGTCTACTGTTATACATATTTTGCCTGTATGTTCAATTATTATTTCTTCTATAATAGGGTATGTCAGCCTGATTCTTTGTGTACTCGTAATTTGAGTTGTCCTCTCTATTTTTCGTTTTTTTTATATGTTACAGTCTTCCACGTATTGTATTCCTCAATATTCATTTCTGTATCTATACTCCCTGTGTTTATGTTTTCCTCACTTTCTGTATTTTGACAATCAACTTCAGTTTTCCTTTCTATTTCTCTCATAAGTTTTTTAGTTTTCTTTTTTATAATGTCATCTTTCATTTTACTTACTTTTTTAACTAAATTGTCTTTCTTGTCTACAATTTCCTGATATTCTGGGCCTGAACTCTCTAAATTGAGTACAATTACTTCATTATCCTTAATCTCAAGATCTATTTTAGTTATTATGGATTCTCTATATTCTATGATCAATTCCATTAATTTCTTAGAGGTTTCCAATAGAACCTTCCTCCATTTCTCAGTAATACTTTCTGAAAGTGGAAAAGCACATTCTTTGTGCACTAGTAGCCCCTTGGGGATAATTTTTAATTCTAAGCATTTCTTGAGAAATGAAATTTCTGCTTTAAATCTTCCTCAGATATAAGCAGTTTCTCAAGTTCTTTAAAGATTAAATGAATGTCTAAAGTATCTTCTTCATCAGCCCTTGTATCAACTTCTATTTCATTGTTAATATTAATATTAATCGGCTGCCTAAGATTCGCAAATGCAGTCATATTTAAGGTGTATATCAAAAACACCAAAAGTGTGATCAATAAAACTATATACAATAGGATAGGACAATTACCCCCTGTTGGATATGATATAGGAATATAATACTACAAGAGAGGATAGTGGCTGATTGGTTAAGGCTAGGATTGAAAGAATTAAATATGATAAAAAATAATAACTAAGCGACAACTATATAACACAACAGACCTCCAGCTCTAATAGATTGGCACCTAGTTGCCAAAAGGGTAGATTCGATTATGGGGTTTGATATCAGAGCGCCAAACAATCGTAGGCAGGGTCTATGGGCAGAAAGTCAAATACCAAAGGTAACAATAAGTTTAGAATAATATGATTTAATACATATTATTAAAAGGTTGATACATTTTAATATATACAACAATTTGTCATGGATCCATGTTACACTTTGAAACAATTAATAACAACAATAAAAATTCTAACATATAGAGTATCTAACGCATACAAATCTAATACATAAAAACTGCTAGGAGCGTGCTTACACACTCTAAAAAAACAATGGATTGCAATGCAAAGATGGATATATTCCAGGTTGCTTTAAACCCGGTTTATGAATGCGTATAGCTTGCAAGTTTATTGTGAGTGGCTCAAATCTGAGGTTTTACCTATGTGTTTAACCAAAAATGTAAATCCTAACAGGCTATAAGAAGATGGTGCAGGGGTGACTTGAAACTTAAATTTGAAACTTGAATTCAAAAATAAAACGAAATAAATGTGAATTGTTTACAGATCGACTAGTGCAAAATAAAACAAAATAAAAACAAATAAAGCAGCTGCACAACTTTAGCGTGTGTTCAATGTGAATTCTGTGCTCAAAACTGTGTTGGTTACAAAAATCTAAATATACACACTATATAGTGGCAAAACAATTGTGGCTTGAATTTAAACACCAGGGTCTAGATTAATACCCTAAGGATCCGAATCCAAGGGGCTCAAAATTACTGAGCTAGAAATGGTGGACTTGCTAAAAAGCCTCAAGATATTAGTTAAAAGAGTCCATGTCACAGCAGTGTTATGGAAAACAGATGGTATAACATAAAATACTAATAAGTCCAGATATAGTGTTCAAGCTTCACACATAGAAACTAGAATCCTTATGTTAAATATTTATCATAACATAGTGGTAGTTTGATAAATTATTTATGAGGGATACAAGGATATGTGAAATTCCGTTTGTTTGTTCTATCAAATATTTTACGTCTTGTCTGTAATACTAAGGAAGCTTACTAGACATAGTCAAGCAATCAGATTACAGGAATTTAACACACCCCTAATCCAGCCAATAGCACATAAACTCTGGCTCGAGCCTTCAAATCAGAACCTATGAGTGCTAGGCATTACGGCAAACCTAGCCAATAGATACATAAACAGTTCGATAATAATACAATATATACAGCCAGTAAATAATAACTTAATACACATTATAAGGTTTGATCAGCCATTAGGGATAAAGAAAGTATAGATTAATCAAAAGATGATGCTATAGAAACGGACATTTTTACAAGTGTTTTAAACGGACATTTTTTACAAATATTTTTACATAATTGGATCTTTATTTTGACAATGCTCTTATTACCAAAGCTGAATCTGAAAAGACAGCAAATTGCCTTGGTAACAAATTAAAAGCTTTGCTTTGTTTTCTTTAACCCGGGAGAAAATTTTTTTTAGCTTTCACATCCGGTTTTACCACACAGGTGTTAATTTGACCTGTTAATCAGCAAGGTATATAACAGCTTAGGTCCTTACCTCAAACCAGTCTTGATAAAGGTCAGTGAAGACCGAAACCGGTTGACTGGTAAGGAGTATTTTAATTGTGATCACATTCAGAAGCCATCTGCACTATTGTTTGCCTTTTCTTCTTTTGGCAGGTAAGGGACAATATTGTACGTTGGAATTATTTGTTTACCTACCGCCTAAGAAGATTTCTGCATATTCTGCGATTGGGATCCATATCGAGATAGACTATAGCAAGATTCTTATTATCAAATTTGAACACTATATCTGGACTTATTAGTATTTTATGTTATACCATCTGTTTTCCATAACACTGCTGTGACATGGACTCTTTTAACTAATATCTTGAGGCTTTTTAGCAAGTCCACCATTTCTAGCTCAGTAATTTTGAGCCCCTTGGATTCGGATCCTTAGGGTATTAATCTAGACCCTGGTGTTTAAATTCAAGCCTCAATTGTTTTGCCACTATAAAGTGTGTATATTTAGATTTTTGTAACCAACACAGTTTTGAGCACAGAATTCATATTGAACACACGCTAAAGTTGTGCAGCTGCTTTATTTGTTTTTATTTTGTTTTATTTTGCACTAGTCGATCTGTAAACAATTCACATTTATTTCGTTTTATTTTTGAATTCAAGTTTCAAATTTAAATTTCAAGTCACCCCTGCACCATCTTCTTATAGCCTGTTAGGATTTACATTTTTGGTTAAACACATAGGTAAAACCTCAGATTTGAGCCACTCACAATAAACTTGCAAGCTATACGCATTCATAAACCAGGTTTAAAGCAACCTGGAATATATCCATCTTTGCATTGCAATCCATTGTTTTATTAGAGTGTGTAAGCACGCTCCTAGCAGTTTTTATGTATTAGATTTTTACGCGTTAGATACTCTATATGTTTGAAATAATTAATAACAACAATAAAAATTCTAAGTGTAACATGGATCCATTACACATTGTTGTAGATATTAAAATGTATCAACCTTTTAATCATATGTATTAAATCATATTATTCTAAACTTATTGTTACCTTTGGTATTTGACTTTCTGCCCATAGACCCTGCCTACGATTGTTTGGCGCTCTGATATCAAACCCCATAATATAATGAGATATTAGTTGGGAATGACAACTTAATCTTTTAATGTGTTTTTATTCATTTTTGTGTGCACAAGTTTGGTATAAATGACTAATCTGTAAATATTATATTCATTGATTGTCTTGAGAAAGGCTCACTGCATGAGCCGAAATGTCGCCTCTTGTGATGCTGCTATGTTAATAAAAATATCAGTTTAATTTAATTCAACAAAGACCTGTGAGTGCCCTCCATTCTACGTTTGACTATATGAATATTATTTGAGGAGACACCTGAGCTATATATGTGACATCCAAGAGAGTGAGTGCATGAAGTCAATTATATATGCTGATGCCTATCATGAATTATGGGGACGTAGTATACGCACCTGCCCCGCAAACTCCCCTTAATAAACTTAATACATTGTATAACTTGTTCTGCCGCTTTGTGCTACAATGTAACTACAGGACCCACCATTGTGACATGCTAAAAGAACTAAACTGGCTGTCGCTGGAATCCAGATGCACCCTCCATCTTTCCTGCCTTGTGTTTAAGAGCCTTTCTGGGAAGCTCCCACCCTACCTGAGCTAAATGCTCTCCCCGGCTATTCCCACCTCCTCTAACCTCCGATCCAGTACCAGCACATTATTTAGCTTGCCTCAATACAAAAAGAAAGCAGTTCCTCCTTTTCCTACAAAGCACCACAGTTATGGAATGACCTCCCGCACACTTTTAAACCTTCCCCAAGCCTAATATCCTTTAAGAGAATCCCTCTCTACATATCTCAAAACAGAATGCACCTGTCATGGTTGATTATATATTTCCTACCTGTTCTATGTTAAATTTTTGCATAGATTGTGTATTATTATTGTTTTGGTATTTTATTGTGCCCTATTGTATCACTGCAATGTTTTGTGGACCCAGGACATACTTGAAAACGAGAGAAATCTCAATGTATCCTTCCTGGTAAAATATTTTATAAATAAATATAAATAAATATATATATATATATTGTGTGTATTTAGTCTCCCTATGGGAAAAAGGGGAAACCAGACGTGGACTCCTTGCTCAGTGTGCTTAGAGGAATATGGCTACACCTCACTGACGAGGCCCAATGAAGGCCGAAATGATCGTCTGGGGTTGCTCTGTTCCTTGTTCAGAAAGGAATTGCCTGGTATTTCGATGCTGGACTGACCGTAATAGGCGGGATCAAACTGATATACTACAGGAAAGTTCTTCTCTGTGAAAAGCATTACTGGGCTAAAATAAGCTACACCCAGGTGGTAAATCGCCATAGAACAGGCTAACAATAGTATTGAGCCAGTTGTTCGTTTCTGTGAGTGTGCTTCTCTCTGTGTGTATTTAGTGTCCCTATGGGAAAAAAGGGGAAACCAGATGTGGACTCCTTTCTCAGTGTGCTTAGAGGAATATGGCTACACCTCACTGACGAGGCCCAATGAAGGCCGAAATGATCGTCTGGGGTTGCTGTGTTCCTTGTTCAGAAAGGAATTGCCTGGTATTTCGGTGCTGGACTGACTGTAATAGGCGGGATCAAACTGATATACTACAGGAAAGTTCTTCTCTGTGAAAAGCATTACTGGGCTAAAAGAAGCTGCACCCAGGTGGTAAATCGCCACAGAACAGGCTAACAATAGTATTGAGCCAGTTGTTATTTTCTGTGAGTGTGCTTCTCTCTGTGTGTATTTAGTCTCCCTATGGGAAAAAGGGGAAACCAGACGTGGACTTCTTGCTCAGTGTGCTTAGAGGAATATGGCTACACCTCACTGACGAGGCCCAATGAAGGCCGAAACGATCATCTGGGGTTGCTGTGTTCCAGTCAGCCACCAATTGTGCAAGTTCTCCCACTTAAGAAGATGAGAGAGGCCTGTAATTTTCATCATAGGTATACCTCAAATATGAGAGACAAAATGTGGAAACAAATCCAGACAATCACATTGTCTGATTTGGAAAGAATTTATTTGCAAATTATGGTGGAAATAAAAAATAAAAAAATATTACAAGAATTTTTTTTTTTTTTAATCAAAATTTTTTATTGAGGCAATACAAGAAAAAAAAGAACATAAACATAATATACTTTTTACATTACTTTGGTAAATTTTGCATACAAAACATTGTTTATCCATTGGACAATAAAACCTTTTCCTATAAGAGAGTGAAGAAATCTTAATTCAGATATCAAATATGTATCTCATCAAGCGAACATTTTGAAAATAAAGGACATTGTATGCGAGTACAAAATCAAATACATATAATCAAGCATTGCCTCTTTTTTCCTTTTGTTTCCTGTATAAACGCAAGAGAAAGTGATAGAATTTGAACAACCAGAGAAACTTATACTTCTTATAGAGTGATATGTTAATTATAAAATAGATGTATTTATTATATGAAAATTTACAAATTATAGGGAGTCATAACTAGTTGCTCCTACTAAATGCACGTAATTGGAGGGCAAGTTGCCTCATTTTCTTTGTAGACAGAAGGATAAGAGCAACTTATAACAGTACAATATCAATAGCGGGTAAATACCGCTTGTTTGCACACCTAAAGAAGGGGTGTACGATGGCAAGATAAACAGTAGGGGGTAGGGGGCAAACAATGTGTTGTGTGATGTATAAGGGGGGAAGGGGGGAGTGGGGGAAGGGAAGGGAAAATGCTAGAATTAGAATAGGGGAGCTTATAGGCAGTAAATACGTGTACTGGACATGTGCTGTATCTCCCCTCAGGGGTTAATGTCACCACTGGACGTAGACGGAAAAGGGATATTGGATATGACCCACTCTGATTCACAGAGTGGGAAAGGGTGAGGGGAGATACCTTATGTAAATCTACAGGTATATTATAAATTGACACCAAACTTTGAGAGGGTGCCAGGCGTTATAGTGATAACAGCAGTTGTCAGATTGGGGTTTGAAAAGCAGCTCTAATAATAAGTAGGGGAGAAAAGGGGGGGGGAAAGGGGAAGGGCGAGTCCAGGACGTCTAATAAGTTCGCATTAGGGAACGAGTCTCTTTTGGGCTTATTATATGTCATATGGATAGGGCTAACCATTAATTCAGCACGTAGGACCTTAAGGTTATAAGGAATATACAGAACCATTGTCTATTATCTCATATGTTGCTGGTATAACAGGATAAGTATTATGCACATAAACTTAATAGTTCATCCTCTATTAACGATATTATCGATCTCTCTTAATCATATCACAATATAAAAAGCTAGAGATCAACATTTTACTGCACTTATGTCTCCTGTAAGTACAGAGACAGTGCAGATACTCCACATGTCCCACCCATAGACACAGTAGAGCTCCGAACTGCCAAATAGGGACAACCTTCAAGCTAATGCAATTTACACCTCCTAATATATAACACTCAGGATGATAGTTTTGGAGCTATCTATAGGTTATGAAATATAAGCTGTAAAAACGCTGTTGAAGCCAGACAAAGCATGTATCAACAGTGTGTCTGGATTTTTGTGTTTATAGACTACTGGTATGTAATTCACATAAACTCAGCCTCAAATATATATCCACTATATTCTACTAATAAAGAGGGGTACAAGTTAACAGAGTGGGGTGTAAGTGCCTCCCTAAGGGGATGACTCTAAGACTCATGCTTATGCCATATGGAACATAAATAACACTAGACAGTAGGGGAATAGCAAATGTGGATGCTGCCCACCTCAGACATTATATATTACTACAGCTCATAATTGTGGCGGATTTGTGTATCTCTAAGAATGCGGTTCTGATGAAGCCACATAATCAGGAACCTTAAGAAAATTAGTGTGATAACAATTTATTACATCCAAGCTGGGTGTTTTGGGAAAGCCTTGAACTAGTTACATATGCCTCATATACCCAAGTGTGAGACTTGCGCAGGGTTAATTTCGGTTAGAAGAGGTCTCAGATTACAGAGAAGTGAATTTGCGGCCTAGACCGTGCTGCACCGGCCGCATGCAGCCCGGCCCCGGCAACAAACATGGTGCGAGAAATTTCTTCTGATGTGTGTAGCGCCATCTTGATTGAGTGAGTGCGGATCTGAATAGTAAAATACATATCATGCAAAATAAAAGATACTAGCCACAAATAAACCCCCTTTTAACAAAACAATATTTGCGATAACAGGACACAGCTAAAAAAAGAAAGTTAGAAACATAACATTGCACGCATTAACCTCTTGTCCAAGATAGTCTCGTCTGCATCTCTCTATTACAGAATCATGTTAACAGCTGTATTAGCCGATGCCCCTCCTAACGCTACTTGAAGAAAAGAATGAGTCCTGGGTAGGCTGTATTAGCCACAGGAGCATCTGGTGACTTGAGCGGGTAGGTGACTGGAAGATGTTATATCGGGTCTGGAAAGGTGTCACTCTGCAGAGGGGTTTAGTAGGGGGTCCGTAGTACCGTCCCACATGAAAAGAACCTGTCTCCAGAGCCATCATAAAATAATCTACCCGCTGGATCCTGGAAGGTTTCTCCACTGAAATCAATGCATCGCTGACATCACTCTTAGAAGGGGACGAGGAAGGCATGAATTGAGTGCCGGTCGGTGCAATCTCCTGACACACATCCACAGGCGCTCTGTCAGACCTCTTGCCGCTTGAGTCCTGCATAACCCAGATGAGGTCATCGAATTGGTCCTCCATTCTTTTCTCGAGACCCGCCAGCATGGCCACAATGGTAGCAGTAGGTATCTGTGTATCCATGATGGGGAGGTAGGGGATATTGGTGTGCTATCTATAATGGTAATGTGTTGAGAAGTGATATGTTCAGCGTACAGCCAGCCGCCCTCAGTTAGCAAATGAAAGGGTGCCCAGGGCTTGTGTTAGGCCTTCGTTGTCTATTTTAGTAAAGCATTCTTAGGCCCCGCAGTCATAAGTACCTCCTTTCTGGTATTGATTTGCTCAGTAGAGTATGTAGGGCTCATTTATATAAGTTTTATCAATGGATGGGGCAGTAGACAAAGTCTAATCGACAGAATAGTTATTCCGTGGCAGGAGCTCCATGCTTTGGCGACTGATCTTGCAGGCTGCCCGGACACGCCCCCCAGATTACAAGAATTTTAAGCTAATTACACCTACTCTAAGCCCCCTAATAAAATAACAAAGCCCCCAAAATAAGAAAAATTTCCTACCCTAATCTAAATTAAAAAAGTTAACAGCTCTATTACCTTACCAGCCCTTAAAAGGGCTTTTTGCAGGGCATGCCCCAAAGAAATCAGCTCTTTTGCCTGTATAAAAAAACACAATACCACCCCCCAACATTACAACCCACCACCCACATACCCGTACTCTAACCCAAACCCCCCTTAAATAAACCTAACACTACCCCCCTGAAGATCTCCCTATCTTGAGTCGTCTTCACCCAGCCGAGCACCGATGGACCAAAAGAAGACATCCGGAGCAGCAGAAGTCTTCATCCTATCCGGGCAGAAGAGGACATCCGGACCGGCAAACATCTTCATCCAAGCAGCATCTTCTATCTTCATCCATCAGATTCAAGTTCAATCGAATTGCCTGCTCCAATCAGCCAATCAGATTGAGCTCGCATTCTATTGGCTGATCGGAACAGCCAATAGAATGCGAGCTCAATCTGATTGGCTGATTGGATCAGCCAATCCGATTGAACTTGAATCTGATTGGCTGATTCAATCAGCCAATCAGATTTTTCCTACCTTAATTCCGATTGGCTGATAGAATCCTATCAGCCAATCGGAATTCTTGGGACGCAATCTTGGATGACGTCACTTAAAGGAACATTCATTCGTCGGGTAGTTGTCGTTGAAGAAGGATGTTCCGCGCCGGAGGTCTTAAAGATCGAGCCGCTCCTCGTCGGATGGATGAAGATAGAAGATGCCGCTTGGATGAAGATGTCTGCCGGTCCGGATGTCCTCTTCTGCCCGGATAGGATGAAGACTTCTTCCGCTCCGGATGTCTTCTTTTGATCCATCGGTGCTTGGCTGGGTGAAGATGACTCAAGGTAGGGAGATCTTCAGGGGGGTAGTGTTAGGTTTATTTAAGGGGGGTTTGGGTTAGAGTAGGGGTATGTGGGTGGTGGGTTGTAATGTTGGGGGGTGGTATTGTGGGGTTTTTTTTACAGGCAAAAGAGCTGATTTCTTTGGGGCATGCCCCGCAAAAAGCCCTTTTAAGGGCTGGTAAGGTAATAGAGCTGTTAACTTTTTAAATTTAGATTAGGGTAGGGATTTTTTTTTTTATTTAATTGGGCTTTGTTATTTTATTAGGGGGCTTAGAGTAGGTGTAATTAGCTTAAAATTCTTGTAATATTTTTTTATTTTTTGTAATTTATTGGTTTTTTTTTTGCAGTTTAGTTTATTTAATTGTATGTAATTGTAGTTAATTTATTTAATTAATTTATTGATAGTGTAGTGTTAGGTTTAATTGTATCTTAGGTTAGGATTTATTTTACAGGTAATTTTGTAATTATTTTAACTAGGTAGCTATTAAATAGTTAATAACTATTTAATAGCTATTGTACCTAGTTAAAATAAATACAAAGTTGTCTGTAAAATAAATATAAACCCTAAAATAGCTACAATATAATTATTATTTATATTGTAGCTATATTAGGGTTTATTTTACAGGTAAGTATTTAGCTTTAAATAGGAATACTTTATTTAATAAGAGTTAATTTATTTTGTTAGAATAAAATTATATTTAACTTAGGGGGATGTTAGGGTTAGGGTTAGACTTAGCTTTAGGGGTTAATACATTTATTATAGTAGCGGTGAGGTCCGGTCGGCAGATTAGGGGTTAATACTTGAAGTTAGGTGTCGGCGATGTTAGGGAGGGCAGATTAGGGGTTAATACTATTTATTATAGGGTTTGCGAGGCGGGAGTTCGGCGGTTTAGGGTTTAATACATTTATTAGCGTGGCGGCGAGGTCCGGTCGGCAGATTAGGGGTTAATAAGAGTAGTTAGGTAGCGGCGACGTTGGGGGGGGGGCAGATTAGGGGTTAATAAATATAATATAGGGGTCGGCGATGTTAGGGGCAGCATATTAGGGGTACATAGGTATAATGTAGGTGGCGGCGATGTGCTGTCGGCAGATTAGGGGTTAAAAAAATTATTATAGTGGTGGCGATGAGGGGGGGCCTCGGTTTAGGGGTACATAGGTAGTTTATGGGTGTTAGTGTACTTTAAAGCACAGTAGTTAAGAGCTTTATGAACCGGCGTTAGCCCAGAAAGCTCTTAACTACTGACTTTTTTCTGGGGCTGGAGTCTTGTCGATAGAGGGTCTAATGCTCACTTCAGCCAAGACTCTAAATACCGGCGTTAGGAAGATCCCATTGAAAATATAGGATACGCAGTTGGCGTAAAGGGATCTGCAGTATGGAAAAGTCGCGGCTTGGAAGTGAGCGTTAGACCCTTTCCTGGCTGACTCTAAATACTAGCGGGCGGTAAAAAGCAGCGTTAGGACCCCTTAACGCTGCTTTTGATGGCTACCGCAGAACTCTAAATCTAGGCGTAAGTATTTGGTCAATATCAAAAGTTCATCTCTATACTTTGTTATATATCCTTTGTTGGCAATGACAGAGGTCAAACGTTTTCTGGAAGTCTTCACAAGGTTGTCACACACTGTTGCTAATATGTTGGCCCATTCCTGCATGCAGATCTCCTCTAGAGCAGTGATGTTTTGGGGCTGTCGCTGGGCAACACAGACTTTCAACTCCCTCCAAAGGTTTTCTGTGGGGTTGAGATCTGGAGACTGGCTAGGCCACTCCAGGACCTTGAAAGGCTGCTTACGAAGCCACTCCTTTGTTGCCCGGGCGGTGTGTTTGGGATCATTGTCATGCTGAAAGACCCAGCCACGTTTCATCTTCAATGCCCTTGCTGATGGAAGGAGGTTTGCACTCAAAATCTCACGATACATGGCCCAATTCATTCTTTCATGTACACGGATCAGTTGTCCTGTTCCCTTTGCAGAGAAACAGCCACAAAGCATGATGTTGCCACCCCCATTCTTCACAGTAGGTATGGTGTTCTTTGGTTGCAACTCAGCATTCTCTCTCCTCCAAACACGACGAGTTGTGTTTCTACCAAACAGTTCTACTTTGGTTTCATCTGATCATATGACATTCTCCCAATCCACTTCTGGATCATCCAAATGTTCTCTAGCATACTTCAGACGGGCTCGGACATGTACTGGCTTAACCAGGGGGGCACGCCTGGCACTGCAGGATCTGAGTCCCTGGCGGCATAGTGTGTTACTGATGGTAGCCTTTGTTATGTTGGTCCCAGCTCTCTGCAGGTCTTTTACTGGGTCCCCCCCATGTGGTTCTGGGATGTTTGCTCACTGTTCTTGTGAACATTTTGACTCCACGGGGTGAGATCTTGCGTGGAGCCCCAGATCGAGGGAGATTATCAGTGGTCTTGTATGTCTTCCATTTTCTAATTATTGCTCCCACAGTTGATTTCTTCACACCAAGCTGCTTGCCTATTGCAGATTCAGTCTTCCCAGCCTGGTGCAGGTCTACAATTTTGTTTCTGATGTCCTTCGACTGCTCTTTGGTCTTCACCATAGTGGAGTTTGGAGTGTGACTGTTTGAGGTTGTGGACAGGTGTCTTTTATACTGATAACAAGTTCAAACAGGTGCCATTAATACAGGTAATGAGTGGAGGACAGAGGAGCCTCTTAAAGAAGAAGATACAGGTCTGTGAGAGCCAGAAATCTTGTTTGTAGGTGACCAAGTACTTATTTTCCACCATAATATGCAAATAAATTCTTTCCAAATCAGACAATGTGATTGTCTGGATTTGTTTCCACATTTTGTCTTTCATAGTTGAGGTATACCTATGATGAAAATTACAGGCCTCTCTCATCTTCTTAAGTGGGAGAACTTGCACAATTGGTGGCTGACTAAATACTTTTTTACCCCACTGTATATATATATATATATATAAATATATATATATATATTTATATATATATATATATATATATATATATATATATATATACACACCCTTTTCCAAATTATTATGCAAATTCTTTTTCAGTGTCACAAAGATTAATTTTTTTTTTTCAGTTAAACTCATGGATGGCATTGTGTCTCAGGGCTCTTTTGATCACTGAGAACAATCTTGGACACCTGTGATAATTAGATTGTCAGGTGAGCCCAATTAAAGGAAAAACTACTACAGCGGGTGTTCCACATTATTAAGCAGAGCACCATTTTCAAGCAATATGGGGGGAAAAAAAGGATCTCTCTGCTGCCGAAAACAGTGAAATAGTTCAATGCCTTGGACGAGGTATGAAAACATTAGATATTTCACAAAAACTTAAGCGTGATCATCGCACTATTAAGAGATTTGTGGCTGATTCAGAGCAGACAGGTTTGTGCAGATAAAGGCACATTGAGGACGATTTCTGCCAGATCCATGCATCGGATCAAGAGAGCAGCTGCTAAAATACCATTACATAGCAGCAAACAGATATTTGAAGCAGCTGGTGCCTCTGGAGTCCCACGGACATCAAGGTGTAAAGTCCTCCAGAGTCTTGCAACTGTGCATAAACCTTCCATTCGGCCACCATTAACCAATGCTCACAAGCAGAAACGGCTGCATTTGGCAGACAAATACATGAAGACTAATTTTCAAACAGTCATGTTCACTGATGAGTGCTGTGCAACCCTGGATGGTCAAGATGGATGGAGCAGTGGATGGTTGGTGGACAGCCACCCTGTTCCAACAAGGCTGCGACGTCAGCAAGGCGGTGGTGGAGTCATGTTTTGGGCTGGAATCATGGCAAGAGAGCTGGTCGGCCCCTTTAGGGTCCCCGAAGGTGTACAGATGACCTCTGCAAAGTATGTGAAGTTCCTGACTGACCACTTCTTTACCTGGTACAGAAGGAAGAACTATGCTTTCTGTAATAAAATCATCTTCATGCATGACAATGCACCATCTCATGCTGCAAAGAATACCTCCGCATCAATGGCTGCTATGGGGATAAAAGGAGAGAAAGTCATGGTGTGGCCTCCATCCTCCCCTGACCTCAGTCCTATTGAGAACCTTTGGAGCATCCTCAAGCAAAAGATCTATGAGGGTAGGCTGCAGTTTACATCCAAACAGCAGCTCTGGGAGGCTTTTTTGACATCTTGCAAACAAATTCAAGCAGAAACTGTCCAAAAACTCACAAGTTCAATGGATGTAAGACTTGTGAAGCTGCTATCAAATAAGGGGTCCTATTTTAAAATGTAACGTGACCTGTTAAAATGTTTAAAAAGTTAAAATGTTGTACAAAGTTTGGTTGAAATATCTTTTGATTTCAGTAAATATGCTGCAAACACAACAAATGACAATTTTCAGTTCAATTATTTAGGTAAATGAAAAAGATATCATTGGCATAATAATTTGGAACAGGGTGTACAGTACTGTGCACAAGTCTTAGGCCACCATTAGATTTGTTGTTTTAGCAATGGTATTCTGACCATATATAATTATTTATCAGTTTGTTTATTAGAATGCAACCAGAAAATAAAGGATATTTGTATGCAGTATTAAAAAACAGAAAAAAAATCAGAAAAAAATGCTTCTATAGGCATAAGTGGCAAGTATTTAGTGTGACCTCTACTTACACTTGAGCAATAGCAGGCACCTTGCTCTCATAAACCTAAATGTAATGGAACGCAAATTAATGTCATTGCTAACACCTGTATTTGTCCTACTATTTCATGTCAAAATGACTGCTGTGAAAAGGTCTAATACACCAAGTTTGGGTAAGACATGCTTGAGCATTACATACACATGTGGTATGAGTTTAATTTATTTGAAGCTTTCAGTCGCATCATTTCATTCAAAATGCCTAAGATCACATAATTTGACAAACATAAAATCATACTTTTACATTAGCAAGGCCACTCTCAATGGGAAATCAGCAAAGAAACTGATACTCAAGATGTGATATTCAAGCTGTTATAAAGAAATTTGAAGAATCAGGAGAGGTCAATGACAAAAAATGGACTTGAAGGCCAAGAAAAATTTCAAAATCTGATGAGAAGTTTCTCAGAGTTTCTTTGAGAGACCGGAAGAAGTCCAGCAAGGACCTGGCTCAGCATCTGGCAACTTAATTTGGATGCCAAGTTGACCCTTCTATAGTCCAAAGAAGCTTGATCAGGACTCCAGAGTCCAGACCTGAATATTATATAGGCAGTATGGGATCACCTGGACAGAGAAATAAATAAAAAACAACCTAAATCTAAAGAAGATCTCTGGGAAGTGCTGAAAGAATGTGAAAGTCAAGGATCAGGATAAAGCCAGAAAACAGACCTCCAAATGAACGGTGGGTCTTGATAAATAAAATTAGATTCAAAACTAGCTAGCCAGTGGAAACTAGGTGTGTAGTCAGAACATGAACCACTTCTCAAACAACAAGTCCCCTTGTATCATAGATAAATATCACCCATCTCACCGTTCCGCTGCAAGTCCGCTTCAGGTGTGACCCAGCGTGTAAAATTATCTTCTGTCACCAACTTAGTGTAAAAGCAAAAATGCCAGGTACAACCACCACATTAGGACGCCCGCAGCTCCTCAAACCCACGAGGACGGTGTAATCGTAATGACGTCAGACGTGACGTGGCCTCAACAGCCAATGGGGGAGAAGGTGTGTCCGGAATGTCAAAAAATTAATTAAAAATACAAGAGCAAAATGATCTACAACAAACACCTAATAAGAAGGAGCTATTCCCAAACCTCCAAAGAAACAGAGTTGATTACAATTGGCAACTTACAGGTGCGCAAGATAAATGCTAAAGTTTATAGGGAAAAGGGGGTATATAATAACCTTCTTACTCTCTTAATATAGATAACAACCAAAAATTCCTATATCTCCTCAAAGGTGATCTATATATTTTTCACCCACACAACTGATCCAAATATATAAAATATATAAAAAATAATTAATTTTGTTAGCAGACTGAATTAATAATGTAGGGCTCAAAAGGATATAACAATATACTAGGTATAAAAATATTTAATTAAACATGAATTCATGAAACTCACAATAAAATATACATCCGTCAAAATAGATACAATTAAATAAACAGTACTATATTTTAAAATACACAGTAAATATACAGAAAGAAATAAAAAATATAAAAAATACATCTGCTCCTTATGAATCAAAACAGTTCCATAAGACTGGACTTTCTCACGAAGGGTGGTAGCAAAAACGATCCTCCAAAGCCTTTTCCACAGGAAGAAAGGATGATAGAACTTTTGGGTCCTTTTCAGGAGGTAAGCGTGTCTTGAATGCTGCAAGCCGTCTAAGTAGGAGACAAAATCGTCTGCTTAAATAAACATCAAAGGCTAGTCACAACAACGTACATCAGTACTTACTCATCAGTAACCGAAGATCAGCGTAGCGTCTAGCTCTCCGTTCTCCCAAAGGTCCTTATGGAGTGTTCCATAGTATTTCACCCCACACTTTCTTCAGGAGCCCAAAACGACCAACTTTCTGGAAAGGGTTCACAGGATCGCCAGAGAAAGCCAGACAAGCAAGCAAACACCTGAACAGTGTCCGGAATGTCAACCTGGTATAATATACCAGAATACTACTTCAGAAAACTTCAAGACAGTCTCGCCAAAAGAGTTCAAGATGTGCTTAGTGCCAAGAGAGGTCACACTTAATACTGACTTTTGCCTGCAGAAGCCATTTTGTTCTGAAAATGTTGGTTTTTTTTATATATTTTATATGCATTTTCCTGTTTGTATCTTAATAAAGAGATCAAAATATAGATATGGATGGTCATTAAAACTTGCTAAAACAACAAATCTAATGGTGGCCTAAGACTTCTACACAGTACTGTGTGTGTATGTGTATATATATATATATATATATATATATATATTTATATCCAGATATATACAGGAATATCTATTGGAATGTGAAATACTTACAGTAAATTCAGGCTCCTGTGGGGTTGTAACCTAGTGTTAGGGAGTTCGAGTAAGAGTTAAGAAAACATAGCATGTTCTGACCATTTAGCAGTATAGCATAGTAAGTGGATAAGGTAAACAGCAAGCGCAGGAAAACTGATGGAAAGGATACCGTCTTAAACAATGTCCTCAAACTCTGATGTGTACAACTTTCAAACTTAAAGGTAGTAAAGATGTTGTAGTGTCATCTATCTGGGGCGAAGTCAGGGCTGTAATTTTGTCATTTAGTAGTCACTGGCGAAAATTATCACTGTCCTAATGTCTGGTGCAAAAGGCCTTCCCTTCCCACTATATCCTAGTCTTCTAGATAGTCTATCCTAGTCTTCTAGTCTGGGCATATGACCAAGTGGAGGTGTCCCCTTAGACTAGGAAACTTGAGCAGACAATAAGGGGCTTACATTTTGGCATGAACATATACTAACATATCAGAATAAGTATACAAAGTAAATAACAAGTGCAAGAAAACATTAGAACGGGTAAAAAACATATACATTACTATTTGATGACCCCGATCTCCATCATTTATTTCTCTAAGTCCCAAAAAGAGTAAACAAACTGCAGTTCTGTCAGTTTAAGATGGAATCAAAGTCTTGATTCTGACGTTTAGCATTTGGGGGCTGTGATCATTGCGGGAGTGGGTCCCATTCCTTAGCTGTTGATGAGTCTCTCAGAGTCTCTCTCAAATTTTTTGTTTTTGTTTGTTCAGCCAGTGGTTGTCACTCTAATGCTCCTCTGTTGTAATGTAAAAAATATGCACCCATGTTGCGCAATGGATGTACAGTACACTGCATCTCCATAGCCATAGCGTAACATGGGGAAGAAAAAAAAGTAATTTTTTTTTTTTACAATTTTTTTTTCTCCATTTATATTAAATTTAAATAAACTTTTGGCCCATATGGCAGGGGAGGCCCTGCCTCTTATGACTGCACGTCCCTGAATTAGAGTATTCATAGGGAATTGGTAGATGTCTTCTTCCTATATAGATCTGTAATCAGAATTCCACCTGCCCCTCTTTTAGGGTCTGATATTCGAAACTTCACCGCTCAGGCGAGATATTCTAAGAAGTTTTGTTGGTATGGCGTAGCTGTTCCGATCAGCCAATAGAATGCGAGCTCAATCTGATTGGCTGATTGGATCAGCCAATCGGATTGAACTTGAATCTGATTGGCTCATTCAATCAGCCAATCAGATTTTTCCTACCTTAATTCCGATTGGCTGATAGAATCCTATCAGCCAATCGGAATTCGAGGGACGCCATCTTGGAAGACGTCATTTAAAGGAACCTTAATTCGGCAAGTAGGTGTCGGTTGAAGAGGATGGATCCGCATCGGCTGGAAAGAAGATGGCTCCACTCCGCTCCGGATGGATGAAGATAGAAGATGCCGCTTGGATGAAGATGTCTGCTGGTCCGGATGTCCTCTTCTGCCCGGATAGGATGAAAACTTCTGCCGGTCTGGATGTCCTCTTCTGCCCCATCAAAAGAAGACTGGATGTCCTCTTCTGCCCCATCGGATGAAGACTTTGGCCCGGCTGGGTGAAGACGACTCAAGGTAGGGAGATCTTCAGGGGGGTAGTGGGTGGTGGGTTTTAATGTTGGGGGGGTTGTATTTTTTTTACAGGCAAAAGAGCTGATTACTTTGGGGCATGCCCCGCAAAAAGCCCTTTTAAGGGCTGGTAAAAGAGCTGATTACTTTTTAATTTAGAATAGGGTAGGGACCTTTATTATTTTGGGGGGCTTTTTTATTTTATTAGGGGGCTTAGAGTAGGTGTAATTAGCCTAATATTCTTGTAATCTTTTTTTATTTTTTGTAATTTAGTGTTTTGTTTTTTTTGTAATTTAGTTTAGTTTATTTAATTGTATGTAATTGTAGTTAATTTATTTAATTAATTTATTGATAGTGTAGTGTTAGGTTTAATTGTAACTTAGGTTAGGATTTATTTTACAGGTAATTTTGTAATTATTTTAACTAGGTAGCTATTAAATAGTAAATAACTATGTAATAGCTATTGTACCTAGTTAAAATAAATACAAAGTTGCCTGTAAAATAAATATAAATCCTAAAATAGCTACAATATAATTATTCGTTATATTGTAGCTATATTAGGGTTTTATTTTACAGGTAAGTATTTAGTTTTAAATAGGAAGACTTTAGTTAATAAGATTTAATTTATTTCGTTAGGGGGTGTTAGGGTTAGGGTTAGACTTAGCTTTAGGGGTTAATACATTTATTATAGTAGAGGCGAGGTCCGGCAGGCAGATTAGGGGTTAATACTTGAAGTTAGGTGGCGGCGATGTTAGGGAGGGCAGATTAGGGGTTAATACTATTTATTATAGTGTTTGCAAGGCGGGAGTTCAGCAATTTAGGGGTTAATACATTTATTATAATGGCGGCGAGGTCCAGTCGGCAGATTAGGGGTTAATAAGTGTAGGTAAGGTAGCGGCGATGTTGGGGGGGCAGATTAGGGGTTAAGAAATATTATGTAGGTGTCGGCGATGTTAGGGGCAGCAGAGTAGGGGTTCATAGGGATAATGTAGGTGGCGGCGATGTGCGGTCGGCAGATTAGGGATTCAAAATATTTATTATAGTGGCGGCGATGTGGGGGGACCTCGGTTTAGGGGTACATAGGTAGTTTATGGATGTTAGTGTACTTTAGAGCACTGTAGTTAAGAGCTTTATATACCGGCGTTAGCCCATAAAGCTCTTAACTACAGCCTTTCCATGGGCATTAGGAATCTTGTCGGTAGAGTGTCTACCGCTCACTTCAGCCAAGACTCTAAATACCAGCATTAGGAAGATCCCATTGAAAAGATAGGATACGCAATTGGCGTAAGGGGATCTGCGGTATGGAAAAGTCGCGGCTTGAAAGTGAGCGTTAGACCCTTTCCTGCCTGACTCTAAATACCAGCGGGCAGCCAAAAGCAGCGTTAGGACCCCTTAACGCTGCTTTTGACGGCTAACGCAGAACTCTAAATCTAGGCAAAAGGGACTCTAAAAGAATGGCATTTGTTAGCACTAATTGCATTCTAAGTGATAAAGTGTATGCTATACTTAAAACGTATTGGTTTATTCTACAGGAAACATGTCTAGAAATATACAAATTTAAAAGTCTACCAATGGCAGTATTTCGCAAGAGACATACAAATGGTAGTAGATTAGTTAAAGTAAATAGATCTAATCAGAGACACGGAAACCCTTTTTTGGCAAACCTAAGATTGGTACATTCCCCTGTTTAAATTGTGCCCAGTGTCAAAGTACCATTAAAGGGGATACAATTTTGCACCCCTATTAGGTACTGAAATTTAAGGTTAGAGGATATTTTACATGCGACTCCACTTACTTGCCATATGCTATTAAGTGCCCCTGTGGACTCCCTTGTATAGGGGAAATAACCCAAAAAATCAGGGACTGAATAGGACAACATAAGTACACTAAACGCAACACGAAAATTGCACATTTGCCAATACCAGCTCATTTTCAAAACATGGGTAATAAAGTTATTCAGTTATATTTTATGGTTATTGACTAGGCCTATAGGAACATATTCAAGAAGCATCGCCACCTCTGTAAAATAAGGGCTGTCATACCTCTCTAAAAGGGTTCCATAGTATAGTCTCTTCATAAAACATGGTTTCCATTAGTACAAGTTATCATTATTACTCATGGTGATGACAAGCTGTCCCCTCAATAGAAAATTGTGCTTCTCCTCTTTAAAATTAGGCATCATTATTCTATTTACTTTTTTCCTCGCCAACATCTCCCCAATGCCAAGCTCCTCTCCTTCATATAATATGCATAATCCAGAAAATGTTTTGAGTTTTTTTTTTTCAATAGTGTGCATTTGCATACAAATCAAAAACAACTCAAGAGATAATGCTTGGTTTCCATTTAAAAATAAATAAATTACAGAAGCTTTGTGTTTTCACAGATTGGTGATTTTGGTGACTTTTTGATGCTTTATTGTGTGGTTAGGTTTAGCTTGCTAAATAGAGAGTGAAAGCTTTACATTTTTGCACATTTTTTAAAACATAGTTTAAAAGTTATGTAATAAATATGTTATGTAATATAAATATATATAAAGTACATATGAATAATATAAACCAACACAGCTGCTGCAAAAAATGTACAGCTCTTGCTCTATATTGTACATGCTAAACTGATGTGCACAATATGGGCTTGTCAAAAAAGGCAACAAGGTCGCTGATCTGTGAATGTGCACCACTTCTGTCACTGACTGTGAGAATACTAAAGCTCCAAGATGGCTACACCCAGTGTGAAGACACAGAGTTTCACTAACCAGCACCTGTAAGGACTTCAATAAAAGAATGACTTTAAAGAGAGCTGCACATAGGAGAACAACATTAGTATGGTGATGTGCTCATCAGTTTAATGTTCCTTTAATTATAGAGTAAAATCAGCTGCTTAGGCTGTCAGTATGGCTAATCTTTTCTCATTGCACAACATCTTTATGTTTCCTTGACTTGAATTTACTTTTACTTTACATGTTGGAAAGTATAATTTGAAATAAGTAATGAACATTGGTTTGATTTCATAAAAATACCCTAATTAATAATGGAAATAAGCAGCAGATATAGAATAGGCATTTGGTTGTTAATAAAGTGAAACACCAACTTTAGGCACCCAGCAGACACATACAACATCTGATCAGTGTTGTCACATCTCAAAGTGGTGCTTGCAGCAGGTATGGTATATGCCTGCAAAGCAACGACACTGCTGTACCTATTGCAAGGCATGCAAAAAACAAGACCCAATGGATTGTAAAAATTCTGCATGGCTATCCATCCGACACTTGGATATGTCTCTTGTTCTGCCTTTACTAGTGTTCCTCAATTCTGCTTGATTTCTGTTTCTGGCTCATTTCCTGTGTGCTCTCAGCTGTTCTGATGCAAATTTGGACTGATTAAAGGTACCAAACCCTGGCAAAATTCCTGGTGTGTCTCTGGTGTGCCCCCAGCTGTACTGCTACAAATGACTCGGGCAAAGTTATTGGCTTTTCTCCTTGCTTATCTTAAAACCTGACCTGCTTAAAGAAAGCTGTTTTTCCTCATTCAAATCTCAAAACCATTGTTCTTAAGAGCATTCACATCCAAATAGGCTGTCTGCTGTAAGAACAGACCCAGTTATTCTCTCTCTTTCTCTCTTTATTTCTCTCTCTCTCTCTCTCTCTCTCTCTCTCTCTCTCTCTCTCTCTCTCTCTCTTTCTCTTTCTCTCTTTCTTTCTCTCTTTCTCTTTCTCTCTTTCTCTTTTTCTCTCTTTCTCTTTCTCTCTTTCTCTCTTTCTCTCTCTTTCTCTCTCTCTCTTTCTCTCTCTTTCTCTCTCTTTCTCTCTCTTTCTCTCTCTTTCTCTCTTTCTCTCTTTCTCTCTCTTTCTCTCTCTTTCTCTCTGTATCACTCACTTTCTCTTTCTCTCTCTTTCTCTTTCTCTCTCTTTCTCTCTTTTTCTCTCTTTCTCTCTTTCTCTCTTTCTCTCTTTCTCTCTTTCTCTCTCTCTCTTTCTCTCTTTCTCTCTCTCTTTCTCTTTCTCTCTCTCTCCTCCTTGCTCAGTGGAATATGACTACACCTCACTGACGACTTCGAGGTCCAATGAAGGCCAAAACGATCGTCTGGGGTTGCTGTGTTCCTTGTTTAGAGAGGAATTGCCTGGTATTACGGCGCTGGACTGACAGTAATAGGCGGGATCAGACTGATATACTACAGGAAATTTCCACTCTGTGAAAAGCATTACTGGGCTAAAAGAAGCTGCACCCAGGTGGTTAATCGCCATAGAAAAAGCTAACAATGGTATTGAGCCGGTTGTTCGTTCCTGTGAGTGTGCTTATCTCTGTGTATTTATATATATATATATATATATATATATATATTGATATGTGTATGTATATATATATATATTAGCAAAGGAGAGTACTCTCACTTAGTCCAACAGCTGCGAGGGTGCTAGTACGGTGCCCCAAGGCAGAACAGTGTGCGATCTCATTGCAGAAACTGTAGTGTGTCTGAAGAAAGACTGTCCGTGACAGTAAAAAAAAAAAATTGCCTGCACTTTTAATTTCTACCTGCAGGTGTCACTGTTCCATTCTATCACAGTGTAAATATTTACTACGTTCCTCTCTTTTCAATTTCCTACCACTTCCTGAACTCCAGTGCGGTACAGGGAAACAGCCCATTGCAGAAAAGTCATGGCTTAACAAATGTATACTAGCAGTAAAGGAGCCAACCAAAATATTTAGCAGACAAATTTAGTTTTTTTTAAATAAATGTGTGTTAATATATAGAAGTGTGTGTGTTAATATGTGTGTGTGTTAATGTATGTGTGTGTGTGTGTGTGTGTGTGTTAATGTATGTGTGTTAATGTGTGTGTAAATGTATGTATGTGTGTTAATGTGTGTGTATTAGTGTGTTAATGTATGTGAATGTATGTGTGTGTGTGTGTGTTAATGTCTGTGTGTGTGTGTGTTTTAATATGTGTGTTAATGTGTGTGTGTGTGTGTTAATGTATGTGTGTGTGTGTTTTAATTAATGTGTGTGCGTGTTATTGTGTGTGTTTTAGTGTGTGTGTGTGTTTTAATGTGTGTGTGTGTGTGTATCCGTATTAGTGTGTGTATGCATCTGTATTAGTGTGTGTGTGTATGCATCTGTATTAGTGTGTGTGTGTGTGTGTGTTTATATATATATAATTTATGTATGTGTGTGTGTGTATATGTGTGTATGTATATATATATATATATATATATATATATATATAATATACATCAGCAGTATAAGCATGGAGCAGCAGCCCCTCCAAAATAAGCATATAGACCCCAACAGTACAGTAGAGCAGTTCTGAGGAAGGGGATACTTTGCCCCGAAATGTCACTTTTCACAGTAAAAGATTGTTTCAAAAAAGACCAGAGAATGCAAGTTTTTTGTTTTGCTATATATGTTTCCCAGTAAGTCACTGGGAAACATTATAGGGAGACTGTTCTAAGGAAAGTATCTGATAGGAGTTTATTCTATTCCAAGCACTGGGATCAACCTCTCACTGGGATGTTGATTTTGGCTGATACCTTTTTGTTTACTAAGCTTTTCCATAAAGACCATGGCAATATTCATATTTTTAGTACAGGTGAAGGTTGAAGCACGGCATAAATGGTGCCAGAAAAACAAAACTAAATTTAGGTCCGCCTACCGGAGAAACGGGCGGGAGCCGTGGACTCTCCTCCCCATGATGGAAATGAAATTATCAGGTAAGCAAAATTTATGTTTTCCATCTAAAGGGCAGGAGAGTTCACGGCTTCATTCATTACCGTACTTGTCGGAAACAAATACCCAAGCTCTAGAGGACACTGAATGAGTAAACGGGAGGGTAAAAGGGAGGCGAACCCTAACCTGAGCCTGCAAAACCTTTCTCCCAAAAACTGCCTCTGACGAAGAAAAAATGTCAAATTTATAAAACTTTGTAAAAGTATGCAAGGAGGACCAGGTAACCGCCTTACAAATCTGCTCCATAGAGGCCTCATTCTTGAAGGCCCAAGAAGAAGCCACAGCTCTAGTTGAATGAGCCGTGATCCTCTGAGGAGGCTTATGTCCTGCAGTCTCGTAAACCAAGCGAATCATGTTCCTCAACCAAAAGGACAAAGAAGTGGAAGAGGCTCTCTGCCCCTTGCATCTCCCTGAATACACTACAAAAAGAGATGTAGACTGTCTAAAATCCTTCGTAGCCTGAGGATAAAACTTCAAGGCTCGAACCACATACAAATTATGAAGTAACCTCTCTTTAGGGGAAGAAGGGATAGGACACTAAGAAGGAACAACTATTTCCTGATCCGCAAGCCTCTTGTGCAACAAAACAGATAACGCCGAAATCTGTCACTTTAAGGAACTGGCGGCAAGCCCCTTCTCCAACCCATCTTGGAGAAAGGATAGAATCCTGGATAACTTCACCTTGTGCCAAGGATATCCATGTCTCTCACACCAGGACAAGTAAGTCCTCCACACCTTTTAATAGATGCGACGAGTGACCGGCTTCCTGGCCTGAACGAAAGTATCAATCACTCTCTCAGAGAATCCTCTCTTGGCTAAGACTAAGCGTTCAATTTCCACGCAGTCAGCTTCAGAGAATCTAGATTTTGATGATGAAAGGGACCCTGTACCAGCAGATCCCTATGATAGGGTAACCTCCATGGCGGAGAAGATTACATCCCCACCAGATCTGCAAACCAAGTCCTCCACGGCCACGTTGGAGCAATCAGAATAGCCAAAGCTTGCTCCTGCTTGATGCGGGCCACTACTCGAGGTAGAAGTGGCAACGGCGGAAAAATGTAAACTAGGTTGAACCCCCAAGGCACCGCTAAGGCATTGACCAGCTCTGCCTGGAGATCCCTGGACCGCGACCCGTATTTGGGTAGCTTGCAATTGAGTCTGGATGACATGAGATCTATCTCCGGCGTCCCCCATCTGTTACAGATCTCTGCAAACACCACGGGTGGAGAGACCATTTCCCCCGGATAAAAGGATTGTCTGCTGAGAGCTTCTCGTTCCCCCCTGATGGTTGATGTAGGCCACTGAGGTAATGTAGTCTGTCTGGAATCTAATGAAGCTGAACGACCACAGGAGGGGCCAAACTTCCAGAGCATTGTGGATCGCTTGAAGTTCCAGAATATTGATCGGGAGGAGAGACTCCTCACGAGTCCACCTTCCTTATACCATCCTGGCACCCCAAACAGCTCCCCATCCTGCCAGACTCACATCCGTGGTCACAATCTCTCAGGATGGTCTCAGGAAGGATGTCCCTTGGGACAGTTGTTCCGGACGGACCCACCAAGAGAGGGAGTCCCTCGTCCGAACGTCCAGAGAAATCTGTTGGGATAGATCTGAGTGACCGCCGTTTCACTGCCTCAACATAAACAGATGAAGAGGTCTGAGATGGAACCTTGGTGAATGGAATGACATTGATGCTGCAATACCATGATCCCAATCACCTCCATACACTGAGCCACAGTCTGGAGGAGTCCTGAAGGGCAAGACAGGTGGACGCAATTTTCCTGCATCGCTGAACTGGGAGAAATATCTTCATGGATATAGAGTCTATTATCGTGCCCAGGAATTCCACCCTGTTGCTGGGTACCAGGGAACTCTTTCCTGAGTTTATCTTCCATCCATGAGACTGGAGGAGAAGAAGAAGAGCCCTCGAGTGTTCCTCTGTGAGACTGAACGACGGCACCTGGACTAGGATGTCGTCCAGATAGGGTGCCACAGCAATGCCTCTGGATCTTGGGGCTGTCGGCAGACCGAAGGGAAGGGCCACAAACTGGAAGTGTTGGTCCAGAAACACAAATCTCAGGGACCTGAAGTGATCCCTGTGGATTGGTACATGAAGGTATGCATCCTTCAAGTCTATTGTTGTCATGAATTGTCCCTCTTGAACTAGGGGAAGAATAGATCTGATCGTTTCCATTTTGAACGATGGAACTGCCAGAAATTTGTTTAAACATTTTAGGTCCAGAATCGGATGGAATGTGCCCTCCTTCTTTGGGACCACGAAAAGGTTTGAATAGTACCCTAGACCTCTTTCTGCTGTAGGTACTGGTACAAGTACTCCGAGAGAAGAGAGATCCCTCACACATTCTAGAAAGGCGTCCCTCTTCTCTGGTCTTGAAAACAGGTTTGACAGGAGGAATCTGCCCCTGGGCAGATGAGATCTGAAACCTATCCTGTAACCCTGGGCAACGACCTCCAGATCCCAAGAGTTCTGCACATCCTGCAACCAGGCTTCTGAGAAGAGGGATAATCTGCCCCCTACTTGGTCCGTTGACCAGTCGGGGGACGCCCCTTCATTCTGATTTTGTCTCGGTGGGCTTCTTGTTCTGCTTGGACTTATTCCAGAACTGTGCTGGAATCCAAGATCCCTTTGACTGCTCTGCTTTCGCCATGGGCTGCTGTTTGTCCGAACGAAAGTGACGAAAAGTAGATCGATTAGGTTTAACCTTCTTATCCTGTGGCAGGAAGGCACCCTTGCCTCCCGTGACCGTGGATATGATCGAGTCCAGTCCTGGACCAAATAGGATCTTTCCCTGAAAGGGAAGGGATAGAAGCCTAGGTCCGCAGACCATGACTTCAGCCACAGAGCCCTACGGGCTAGGACAGAAAAACCTGAAATCTTTGCATTCAGGCGAATAATCTGCATATTGGCATCACAAATGAAAGAATTAGCTACCTCAAGGCCTTAATTCTATCCTGAATCTCATCCCATTCATTCTTAATAATGTTAGACATCTTAACAGGAACCAGGAAGGTCTGAGGCACCACCTTGTCCTCATATACTTTATCAAGTTTAGGAATCAAAGGTTCCTCTGGTAGTTTCGGTTCCGGAACCTAAAACGTAGCAAGCACTTGCTTCAGTAGAAAGCGTAAATTTTCCATCCTAAACCTAAAGTCTGGTTCCTCTGCAACCGGAGGTTCAGATGACATGGACTCCGACTCAGAAGGAACGTCCTCCGAAGAGTCAGAGTTTTCCTCATCAACGGATAACTTATCCGAGCTATCCATTGGAGTAGATGACCCCTGGGCCAGGCCGCAATGTATTACCCTACACTTGCGCACCGCAGACACCGCCGTTTGCAGCTGATCCGCAAAATCTGACGGCCAGTGGCCCTCTCCCTCAGTAGGATTTGTAGTGCCCTGGGGAGCTGCATGTGTAATCGGAGATGAATGTAGGGAAAGCACCTCACGGGACAAAGAACCCTCAGAGGTGGACGGCTCAGTAGTACTAAACATCTTATTCTTTCTAGATGTAGTAATCTTATCAAGGCATGTGGAACAGAGTTGAGAAGGCGGATTTACCAGAACCTCCTCACAATAAACACAGGTATAAGACTTTGTTAAAGAGGGAGTTCCCTCCAACGCGTCAGAGTCCTCCAAAGCTTACGCCTTTATTACGGACTAGATATACTATATAAATAACACCTTTATCCCTCCATTGACTGGGGTACTCACCACCTCCTTAGACCCGAAACACAGAAAAAACCCGCTTTGTCTCCTGCAACCACCGGACAAGAAGAGGAAGTTGAATAGGCCCCACCCGGTCAAATGGAGTGCCTCGCAGGACCGCCCCTGCACTAGGGAGCAAAAAACGCACCAAATCGGCCGCATAAGAACTCCTAAACATGACACCTGTAGTCCACCATTGCCAGAGCCTCATCTCACACATATCACAGCAATGGCACAACAACACAATTTATGCTTACCTGATAAATTTATTTCTCTTGTGGTGTATCCAGTCCACGGATCATCCAATACTTGTGGGATATTCTCATTCCCAACAGGAAGTTGCAAGAGGACACCCACAGCAGAGCTGTAATATAGCTCCTCCCCTAACTGTCATAGCCAGTCATTCGACCGAAAACAAGCCGAGAAAGGAGGAACCATAGGGTGCAGTGGTTACTGTAGTTTAAATTTAAAAATTACCTGCCTTAAAATGACAGGGCGGGCCGTGGACTGGATACACCACAAGAGAAATAAATTTATCAGGTAAGCATAAATTGTGTTTTTTCTTGTAAGGTGTATCCAGTCCACAGATCATCCATTACTTGTGGGATACCAATACCAAAGCTAAAGTACACGGATGAAGGGAGGGACAAGGCAGGAACTTAAATGGAAGGAACCACTGCCCGTAAAACCTTTCTCCCAAATATAGCCTCCGAAGAAGCAAAAGTATCAAATTTGTAAAATTTTGAAAAAATATGAAGCGAAGACCAAGTCGTCACCTTGCAAATCTGATCAAAAGAAGCCTCATTTTTAAAGGCCAAAGTGGAAGCCACAGCTCTAGTGGAATGAGCTGTAATCCTTTCAGGAGGCTGCTGTCCAGCAGTCTCATAGGCTAAGCGGATTAAGCTTCTTAGTCAAAAAGAAAAAGAGGTTGCCGAAGCCTTTTGACCTCTCCTCTGTCCAGAGTAGACAACAAACAAAGCAGATGTTTGACGAAAATCTTTAGTAGCTTGTAAGTAAAACTTTAAAGCACGGACCACGTCCAGATTGTGTAACACAAGGATGGAACAACAATTTCTTGATTGATATTCTTGTTAGATACCACCTTAGGTAAGAACCCAGGTTTGGTACGCAGGACTACCTTATCCGTATGAAAAATCAGATAAGGAGAATCACATTGTAAGGCAGATAGCTCAGAGACTCTACGAGCCGAGGAAATAGCTACCAAAAAAAGAACTTTCCAAGATAAAAGCTTGATATATATGGAATGAAGAGGTTCAAACGTAACTCCTTGACGAACCTTAAGAACCAAGTTTAAGCTCCATGGTGGAGCAACAGGTTTAAACACAGGCTTGATTCTAACTAAAGCCTGACAAAATGCCTGAACGTCTGGAACATCTGCCAGACGCTTAACTAGCTGACAATCCTTTTTCCAAACCTTCTTGGAGAAAAGATAATATCCTAGCAATCCTGACCTTACTCCATGAGTAACCCTTGGATTCACACCAATAAAGATATCTATGCCATACCTTATGGTAAATTTTCCTGGCGACAGGCTTTCGTGCCTGTTTTAAGGTATAAATAACTGACTCGGAGAAGCCACGCTTTAATAAAATCAAGCGTTCAATCTCCAGGCAGTCAGCCTCAGAGAAATTAGATTTGGATGGTTGAAAGGACCCTGAAGTAGAAGGTCCTGTTTCAGAGGCAGAGACCATGGTGGAAAGGATGACATGTCCACTAGATCTGCATACCAGGTCCTGCGTGGCCACGCAGGTGCTATCAGAATCACCAATGCTCTCTCCGGCTTGATCTTGGCAATCAGTCGAGGGAGCAGAGGAAATGGTGGAAACACATAAGCCAGGTTGAAAGACCAGGGCGCTGCTAGAGCATCTATCAGTGTCGCCTTGGGATCCCTGGACCTGGATCCGTAACACGGAAGCTTGGCGTTCTGGCGAGACACCATGAGATCCAGTTCTGGTTTGCCCCAACGATGAATCAGTTGTGCAAATACCTCCGGATGGAGTTCCCACTCTCCCGGATGAAAAGTCTGACGACTTAGAAAATCCGCCTCCCAGTGCTCTACACCTGGGATATGGATAGCTGGTAGGTGGCAAGAGTGAATCTCTGCCCAGCGAATTATTTTTGAAACTTCTAACATCTCTAGGGAACTTCTTGTTCCCCCTTGATGGTTGATGTAAGCTACAGTCGTGATGTTGTCCGACTGAAATCTGATGTACCTCAGAGTTGCTGAGGCCAAGCCTGAAGAGCCTTGAATATCTCTCTTAGTTCCAGAATATTTAATGGAAGGAGAGACTCCTCCTGAGTCCACGATCCCTGAGCCTTCAGGGAGTTCCAGACTGCACCCCAACCTAGAAGGATGGCATCTGTCGTAACAATGCTCCAATCTGGCCTGCTAAAGGTCATACCTTTGGACAGATGGACCCGAGATAGCCACCAGAGAAGAGAATCCCTGGTCTCTTGGTCCAGATTCAGTTGAGGGGACAAATCTGTGTAATCCCCGTTCCACTGACTGAGCATGCATAGTTGCAGCGGTCTGAGATGTAAGCGTGCAAACGGCACTATGTCCATTGCCGCTACCATTAAGCCGATTACTTCCATACACTGAACCACCGAAGGGCGCGGAATGGAATGAAGAACCCGGCAGGAATTTAGAAGCTTTGATAACCTGGACTCCGTCAGGTGAATTTTCATTTCTACAGAATCTATCAGAGTCCCTAGAAAGGAAACTCTTGTGAGTGGGGATAGAGAACTCTTTTCCTCGTTCACTTTCCACCCATGCGACCACAGAAATGCCAGTATTACATCCGTATGAGACTTGGCAATTTGGAAGTTTGACGCCTGTATCAGGATGTCGTCTAAATAAGGGGCTACTGCTATGCCCCGCGGCCTTAGGACCGCCATAAGCGACCCTAGAACCTTTGTAAAGATTCTTGGGGCTGTAGCTAATCCCAAGGGAAGAGCTACAACTGGTAATGCCTGTCTTGAAAGGCAAACCTGAGAAACCGATGATGATCTTTGTGTATCGGAATGTGAAGATAAGCATCCTTTAGATCCACTGTAGTCATATATTGACCCTCCTGGATCAGTGGTAGGATGGTACGAATAGTTTCCATCTTGAACGACGGAACTTTGAGGAATTTGTTTAAGATCTTTAGATCCAAAATTGGTCTGAAGGTTCCCTCTTTTTTGGGAACCACAAACAGATTTGAGTAAAAACCCTGTCCCTGTTCCTCCTTTGGAACTGGATGGATCACTCCGATAACTAGGAGGTCTCGTACACAGTGTAAGAATGCCTCTCTCTTTATCTGATGTGCAGATAATTGTGAAAGGTGAAATCTCCCTTTTGGGGGGGAAGCTTTGAAGTCCAGAAGATATCCCTGGGATATAATTTCCAACACCCAGGGATCCTGAACATCTCTTGCCCACGCCTGGGCAAAGCGTGAAAGTCTGCCCCCTACTAGATCCGTTCCCGGATAGGTGGCCGTTCCTTCATGCTGTCTTAGAGGCAGCAGCAGGCTTTTTTACCTGCTTACCTTTTTTCCAGGTCAGGTTTGGTCTCCAGACCGTCTTGGATTGAGCAAAAGTTCCCTCTTGTTTATTATTAGAGGAAGTTGATGCCGCACCTGCCTTGAAGTTTTGAAAGGCACGAAAATTAGACTGTTTGGCCCTAGATTTGGACCTGTCCTGAGGAAGGGCATGACCTTTTCCTCCAGTGATATCAGCAATAATCTCCTTCAACCAGGCCCGAATAGGGTCTGCCCCTTGAAGGGAATGTTAAGTAGTTTAGATTTTGAAGTCACGTCAGCTGACCATGATCTAAGCCATATCGCTCTTTGCGCCTGTATAGCAAAACCAGAATTCTTAGACGTTAGTTTAGTCAAATGAACAATGGCATCAGAATAAAAGAATTGGCTAGCTTAAGTGCTCTAAGTTTGCCTAGTATGTCATCCGATGGAGTCGCTACCTGTAAAGCCTCTTCCAGAGACTCAAACCAGTACGCCGCAGCAGCAGTGACAGGGGAAATGCATGCAAGGGGCTGTAGGATAAAACCTTGTTGAATAAATATTTTCTTAAGGTAACCTCTAATTTTTTATCCATTGGATCTAAAAAAAAAAGCACAACTGTCCTCGACAGGGATTGTAGTACGCTTTACTAGAGTAGAAACTGCTCCCTCCACCTTAGGGACTGTCTGCCATAAGTCCCGTGTGGTGGCGTCTATTGGAAACATTTTTCTAAAAATAGGAGGGGAAGAGAACGGCACACCTGGTCTATCCCATTCCTTATTAATAATTTCTGTAAACCTTTTAGGTATTTGGAAAAACATCAGTACACACCGGCACTGCAAAGTATTTATCCAGTCTACACAATTTCTCTGGCACTGCAATGGTATCACAGTCATTCAGAGCAGCTAAAACCTCCCTAAGCAACATGTGGAGGTGTTCAAGCTTAAATTTAAATGTAGAAATATTAGAATCGGGTATCTTTCCTGAGTGATTAACATCACCCACTGAATGAAGCTCTCTTTCCTCAGCTTCTGCATATTGTGAGGCAGTATCAGACATAGTTCTTAAAGCGTCAGTATGCTCTGCATTTTGTCTCACCCCAGAGCTATCTCGCTTACCTCTAAGTTCAGGTAGTCTGGCTAATACCGCTGACAGTGTATTATCCATGACTGCCGCCATGTCTTGTAAAGTAAACGCTATGGGCGCCCGAGATGTATTTGGCGCCATTTGAGCGTGAGTCCCTTAAGCGGGAGTCAAAGGGTCTGACACGTGGGGAAAGTTAGTCGGCATAACTTCCCCCTCGTCAGATTCCTCTGGTGATAAATTTTTTAAAGACAGAAAATGATCTTTATTGCATAAAATGAAATCAGTACATTTGGTACACATTCTAAGAGGGGGTTCCACCATGGCTTTTAAACATAATAAACAAGGAGTTTCTTGGAAAACACTTTAAATCAAGTTAACAAGCAAATATAAAAAACGGTACTGTGCCTTTAAGAGAAACAAATTTTGTCAGAATTTGAAAAACAGTGAAAAAATGCAGTAAATCAAACGAAATTTTTACAGTGTGTATAATAGGCTAACAGAGCATTGCACCCACTTGCAAATGGATGATTAACCCCTTAGTTCAAAAAAACGGATCAAAAAAACGAAATAGACGTTTTTTAAAAGTCACAACCAACTGCCACAGCAAGCTGTGGCCCTACCTTCCCCAATAAACGACTTTGGAAAGCCTTTGGGCCCTTTAGAGATGTCCTATAGCATTCAGAGGGCCTTTGAGGGAAGCTGAATGTCACAGTTTGTAATTTTAACTGCACCAACTGTAGCTTTTATACTACAACAGTGGACATTGTTTCTAGTCAAAATTTAAGCCAGCCATGTGGAAAAAACTAGGCCCCAATAAAGTTTTATCACCAAAGCGCATATAAAAACGATTAAACATGCCAGCAAACGTTTTATATTGCAATATCATAAGGGTATTACCCCTGGGAGTAAGCATGATACCAGTCGTTATTAAATCACTGTGTTCAGGCTTAACTTACATTAATCCGGTATCAGCAGCATTTTCTAGTGTTTTCCATCTCTAGAAAAAATTATAACTGCACATACCTGATAGCAGAATAAACTGCACGCCATTCTCTCGCTGAAGTTTTACCTCATCTGTGTAATCCCCTCAGACATATGTGAGAACAGCAATAGATCTTAGTTATAACCTGCTAAGATCATAGAAACCTCAGGCAGTTTCTTCTTCTATTTACTGCCTGAGATAAAATAGCACAACTCCGGTACTATTTAAAAATAACAAACTTTTGATTGAAGAAAATAAACTAGCTATATTTAACCACTCTCTCCTACAACGTCCTTGCTTGTTGAGAGTTGCAAGAGAATGACTGGCTATGACAGTTAGGGGAGGAGCTATATTACAGCTCTGCTGTGGGTGTCCTCTTGCAACTTCCTGTTGGGAATGAGAATATCCCACAAGTAATGGATGATCCGTGGACTGGATACACCTTACAAGAGAAAATAACATTATGTACAACCCCCGCTGTTCAATAATCCCCTTCCAGGGATATTAACCCTTGATTCTATAAAAGATAAAAGGCACCACACTGTGACCCTGTCGTCTTGCGTTATCATTATGTGTATAAAAAATGAAACGATCTTACCAGAATCTTTGCCGTGGAACAGGAACACGGCCTCTCAAGTGTGACAGTGTAGTAGCATCGATCCTGACATGGACTTGAGTGTAGGAAGCAGGCAGCGAAACTCGTCAACGCTGATTGCTTATGGAGCTGTTAATTTGAGTCAGAATGGTTTTGCAGAAAGACTCTCTCTGCATCTCCGGACTAACTTTCACCCATGCTCTCACTGAGAGGCTGACAGGACTACTTAAAACTCCAGTCCCATTTCGAAGAGTACTACCCTCCATAAGAGACTACTCCGAATCTTCCGACACTTCTCTGCCAACCTCCTGTGACGAAAGGCAAAGAATGACTGTGGGATGAGGGGAGTGGGAGAGGTATTTAAGCCTTTGGCTGGGGTGTCTTTGCCTCCTCCTGGTGGCCAGGTTCTTAATTCCCACAAGTAATGAATGAAGCCGTGGACTCTCCTCCCCTTTAGATGTAAATTATATATTTGAACACAATTTAATACACTCCAGCAAGTAATATGGATAATTGGGAACAAAAATGTATAGTAAAATGTCCCTTTAAATAGTATGTCACGCTATCTCATTGTTTGACTTGGGATTCGTAATCAGAAACATAACCAAATGTATTATAAATGTAATACATTTGAAGGGATTAAGTCTTTCAATTTTAATCTGAAGATTTTTTCAGAATAAAGTTAACACGGAGTGTAATAGTGTTTCATTGTCATAGCAGTTAAAACACCACAGAGACAAACAGTTTTGTACACTTCTATTAAACTTGTATTCCATTGTATTCCTTGGCATGCAAATATGCACAGCTGAGTGTTAAAATTACCCACATCTGAAGGTCATTTGTTGTGCTAAGATTATTGAAGATCCTAATTGAAATAAATTCTTCCCTGCCAAAAACAAAAGAGAGATGTCTACTAATTATTTAAGAGTTTCTAAGAAGAAGCTAACAAGCCTGAATTCAGAAAAAAAATATCGGTTACCTTGTCATTAAATTTGACTTTTCCAACAGCTTTTTATGAACCTTTTTCTATTTCTGTTTTTCATTACCAAGTCCCCTGCTAAATATTTCCATATCATTAAGATTTAGATAAGACACGCTACACAATTTATAACGTTATTCATTTTGACATTCAAAGTATTTATTAGAGTAATGAAAGTAAAGCCTTCGTGTTGGTTCACTGTTCTCCTGGAGAACTTGGTAAATTCACCAGAGTCACAGGCAGTTAACCCCAGACAGGTGACTCTGGGGACAGCACAGCTTCCTGTGAGTGCCCGTGAGCACCCAGGGCTGAGCATGTTACAGGGTCATGGGATGTGTACCCGGTCCAGTATGAGAGTGCAGTCCTCTTAAGTGTTTTGTATATGTCTAGGGTGATTACATAAGCCTGTGCACCCTTCCCTTGTTCCCAGTTTGTTTGGATTTGAGAGCTGGCATTGTGGGGCTGTTTTAGGGTCCCAGGTATTGGAAAGGACCTTGATGTGGTACTTGGGCTTGTCCCATTTGGCCAAATGCGGTAACTAACCTTTCCATTTTTGCTTTTAAATCTTAGCTGAGAGCTTGTAAGTGAGTGATGGACTTTCTCTGTGTGTTTTATATATATATATATATATATATATATATATATATGTATATATATATATAGAGAGAGATAGATAGATAGATAGATAGATAGATAGATAGATAGATAGATAGGTATAAATATATATTTGTTCAAACAAAATCAGATATATGTAGAAATATTTATTTATGAATAAATAGAACATATTCTGTTATGTGAAGAACAATGGAATGTGAAATATTCTGATTTTTATGTCAGGTTAGCGCACATGAGAATATGCGATCGAGTTTGTGCGCGAGTTGGACAGAAGCTTACTTCTAGCACAGTTAAAGCTTGTGTGGGAGCGTTAAATAGTGCACTCGTAAGCTGGCCCTTACTGCATGAAAATACAATTGTAATAAAAATATACAAAACCATACAAACAGTTAAAAGTCCAGTTAAAAAATGTCTTTTCAGGCAAATACTTGTGCAAGGCATCAGGGTTATGCTTTACGTTTATTATTTTTCGTAATTTAGTGTTTGTTATTTTTGTAATTTAGTGTTTTTTATTTTTTGTAATTTAGTATTTTTTTAATTTTTATAACTGTAGATTTTCATTTTTTAGTAGTGTTAGGCTTTTTTAATGTATAATTTAGTTTATTTAATTTGTAGTTATGTTTATTTTAGTATAATAGTAAATTTTTTTAATTTCACAGGTATGTTTTTATTTATTTTAAGATAGGGAGATTGTATTTTAATATAAAGTTAGGGGGTTGTTAAGTTTAGGGGTTAATATTTTAATTTAGTGGCAGTGATGTGGGAGGCCAGAAGTTTATGGGTTAATAACTTTTTTTAGCGGCGGCGATGTCAGGGAGCAGCGGAATAGGGGTTAATATCTTTATTATAGTGTGGCCGATGTTGGGGTGCGGGGGTCCCGGGGGAATAGGGGTTAATAACTTTATTATAATGGCGGCAATGTCAGGGGCGGCGGAATAGGAGTAAATACATTTTATTAGTGGCGGCGATGTCGGGAGTGGCAGATAAGGGGTTAATAAGTTTGATACAGTATTTGCGATGCGGGAGGGCCTCGGTTTAGGGATTAATAGGTAGTTTATGGGTGTTAGTGTACTTTGTAACAGTTTAGTTTTGAGTTTTGTGTAACAGTTTTGTTGCGTAAAACTATTAACTACTGGTCTCTGATTGCGGAACGGATCGTGTCGGTATAAACTGTAAAGCAAGCTTTTTTGCCTCACCGCAAAACTTGTAATGGCAGCGCTATGGAAATCCTATGCAAAAACGTTATTTTTTTGAGTGCAGGACTGATGTTGTGTTACAGGCTAAAATGCTTGTGGTACAGATATACCAACAAGACTCGTAATGGCTGCGTTCCGGTTTTTACCCTGAAATGGACATTTTTTCAATGTTAAAACCGGAACGCAAAACTTGTAATCTAGGTGAGTGTTAGTAATGTTAAAATCCAGTAAAAGAAGATATAACTCAATAGAAACCTGTTGTCACCATTTTGTTTTGAGATCACATGAAAATGGAAATGGTCTCTTACAGAGACAGTCTACACCAAAATTGTGATTGATTAAAAAGATATATAACCCCTTTATTACCCATTCCCCAGTTTTGCATAACCAACACTGTTATATTAATATACTTTTTACGTCTGTGATTATCTTGTATCTAAACCTCTGTAGAATGCCCCCGTATCTCAGGGTTGTTTACTTGCATTTTAGCCAATCAGTGCGGTCTCATCAACATAAAAGATGCATTAAGATGGTTTGTCAGTGGTGCTGATGTAAACGGATTACAATAGTTTTCTTTGAAAGTCATGATTGTGCAATCCCCTTTAAAAACCTGATTTTATAGACGCCAAACCTGTTTGTGACAATTACAACAGTGTGAGTGTGAATTAGAATAAAGTATTAAAATGAAAAATAAAAACACGCCATTTGTAGATGTCATGATCCTGAAGTGACTATAGAAGGATGTCCATCACGCCAAGATAACTATGGCATTCATATGGTTAATCAGTGTTGAGGATGGATTCATATTACAATAGGTTAATGTTACAGATGTAAATTTCCTATGCACGCTGAACAACGGGGGTTACATGTATAAAATGATAATGTAACCTTAAGAGCGGTGAATAGGCTTTTTGGGGTGACCTCCTAGTTTCTATTTTGAAAACTGGTGCTTAAAGGGACAGTCTAGGCCAAAATAAACTTTTATGATTCAGATAGAGCATGTAATTTTAAACAATTTTCCAATTTACTTTTATCACCAATTTTGCTTTGTTCTCTTGGTATTCTTAGTTTAAAGCTTAACCTAGGAGGTTCATATGCTAATTTCTTAGACCTTGAAGGCCACCTCTTTTCTGAATTCATTTTAACAGTTTTTCACCACTAGAGGGTGTTAATTCATGTATTTCATATAGATAACACTGTGTTCGTGCACGTGAAGTTATCTGGGAGCAGGCACTGATTGGGTAAACTGCAAGGCTGTCAAAAGAACTGAAATAAAGGGGCAGTTTGCAGAGGCTTAGATACAAGATAATCACAGAGGTTAAAAGTATATTAATATAACTGTGGTGGTTATGCAAAACTGGGGAATGGGTAATAAAGGGATTATCTATCTTTTAAAACAATACAAATTCTTGATGTAGACTGTCCATTTAACTCATGAAAATGCCTTTTTCGCAAGCTTTTTTTGTTTAAAAGTCATTTGTAGCTGCATGTTTTCTATAAATTAAATGATATTTCACAAGCTTGCAAAAAAAAAATGGTGTTGGAGGACATTGCGTTTACCTACAGTTTCCAAAAGCATGTTTTCAACCATTACCGGTAGCGGGGGTTCAGCTGCTGAATACAATTATGTGTCAATTAGAAAATAATAGAAGCCAATAATTGGAATTTTACATCAAGGTGCAAACATGTAAAACACTGTTGGGTGCTGTTGTTAAAGTCTCAAACATTACGGCATGCTCAACCAGGTGTTTCTTTTTAATTTATTTTTATATGTAATACTTAGTGCTTCCCTAGGCAAAAGCCTAGTTGGAGTTATCATCTTAAATATATTTCAATATATGCTTACATTTCAAAATATAATTAAGCCCATAACTCCAGCTATGCCTATTCCTGGGGCAGCACTAAATATTACATATAAAAATAAATTATTATTAATGAACCTTAATTTAAAATAAATTATTTACGGCTAGATTTAGAGTTCTGTGGCCAAAGGGGTGCGTTAGTTACGCGTGTATTTTTTCCCCCGCACCTTTTAAATACCGCTGGTATTTAGAGTTCACAGAAGGGCTGCGTTAGGCTCCAAAAAGGGAGCGTATAGCATAATTTACCGCCACTGTAACTCTCAATACCAGCGGTGCTTACGGACGCGGCCAGCTTCAAAAACGTGCTCGTGCGCGATTCCCCCATAGGAAACAATGGGATAGTTTGGGCTGAAAAAAAACCTAACACCTGCAAAAAAGCAGCGTTCAGCTCCTAACGCAGCCCCATTGTTTCCTATGGGAAAACACTTCCTATGTCTGCACCTAACACCCTAACATGTACCCCGAGTCTAAACACCCCTAGCCTTACACTTATTAACCCCTAATCTGCCGCCCCCGCTATCGCTGACCCCTGCATATTATTTTTAACCCCTAATCTTCCGCTCCGTACACCGCCGCAACCTATGTTATCCCTATGTACCCCTAATCTGCTGCCCCTAACACCACCGACCCCTATATTATATTTATTACCCAATAATCTGTCCCACCCAATGTCGCCGCCACCTACCTACAATTATTAACCCCTAACCTGCCGACCGGACCTCACCGCTACTCTAATAAATGTATTAACCCCTAAAGCTAAGTCTAACCCTAACACCCCACTAAATTAAATATAATTTTATTCTAACGAAATAAAATAATTCTTATTAAATAAATTAATCCTATTTAAAGCTAAATACTTACCTGTAAAATAAACCCTAATATAGCTACAATATAAATAATAATTATATTGTAGCTATTTTAGGATTAATATTTATTTTACAGGCAACTTTGTATTTATTTTAACCAGGTACAATAGCTATTAAATAGTTAATAACTATTTAATAGTTACCTAGTTAAAATAATTACAAAATTACCTGTAAAATAAATCCTAACCTAAGTTACAATTAAACCTAACACTACACTATCAATAAATAAATTAAATAAACTACCTACAATTACCTACAACTAAACTAAATTACAAAAAACAAACAAACACTAAATTACAAAAAATAAAAAAAGATTACAAGAATTTTAAACTAATTACACCTACTCTAAGCCCCCTAAAAAAATAACAAAGCCCCCCAAAATAAAAAAATGCCCTACCCTATTCTAAAATAAAAATTGTAAAGCTCTTTTACCTTACCAGCCCTTAAAAGGGCCTTTTGCGGGGCATGCCCCAAAGAATTCTGCTCTTTTGCCTGTAAAAAAAAACATACAATACCCCCCCCCAACATTACAACCCACCACCCACATACCCCTAATCTAACCCAAACCCCCCTTAAATAAACCTAACACTAAGCCCCTGAAGATCTCCCTACCTTGTCTTCACCACGCTGGGTATCACAGATCCGTCCAGAAGAGGGTCCGAAGTCTTCATCCTATCCGACAAGAAGAGCTCCTCCAGAGGGTCCAAAGTCTTCATCCTATCCGGGCAGAAGAGGAGATCCGGACCGGCAAACATCTTCATCCAGGCGGCATCTTCTATCTTCTTCCATCCGGCGAGGAGCAGGACCATCTTCAAGTAGTCGACGCGGAGCCATCCTTCTTCACCGACAGACTAACGACGAATGAAGGTTCCTTTAAGGGACGTCATCCAAGATGGCGTCCCTCAAATTCCGATTGGCTGATAGGATTCTATCAGCCAATCAGAATTAAGGTAGGAAAAATCTGTTTGGCTGATTGAATCAGCCAATCAGATTCAAGTTCAATCCGATTGGCTGATTGGATCAGCCAATCAGATTGAGCTTGCAATCTATTGGCTGTTCCGATCAGCCAATAGAATGCAAGCTCAATCTGATTGGCTGATCCAATCAGCCAATGGGATTAAACTTGTATCTGATTGTCTGATTCAATCAGCCAATCAGATTTTTCCTACCTTAATTCCGATTGGCTGATAGAATCCTATCAGCCAATTGGAATTTGAGGGACGCCATCTTGGATGACGTCCCTTAAAGGAACCTTCATTCGTCGTTAGTCCGTCGGTGAAGAAGGATGGCTCCGGCTGCTTGAAGATGGTCCCGCTCCGCGCCGGATGGAAGAAGATAGAAGATGCCGCCTGGATGAAGATGTTTGCCGGTCCGGATCTCCTCTTCTGCCCGAATAGGATGAAGACTTTGGACCCTCTGGAGGAGCTCTTCTTGTCGGATAGGATGAAGACTTCGGACCCTCTTCTGGATCGATCGGTGATACCCAGCGTGGTGAAGACAAGGTAGAGAGATCTTCAGGGGCTTAGTGTTAGGTTTATTTAAGGTGGGTTTGGGTTAGATTAGGGGTATGTGGGTGGTGGGTTGTAATCAAGATAGAACTTTTTCTAGGGCTAGGAAGGTAGTAAGAAGGGATTTGGGCCTAACTAGGGGTGATGTCAGGACAGACTTCAAGGAGGAATTTTCCCTGAAGTCCCGCCCGCCCGTCCCTGGGATGCAGAAGGTGGCGGCAACGATGCAGCATAGTGAGGATAATAGATGTCTTTCTGCTGGGGTAGGTTTAATTGAGCTAGCCCTGGAAGCCCGCTGTCGGGTCTTAATATAGCCTTCCACCCCTTACAGGAGGGTTGTACGACTCACCAGTGGGGGGGTCACCTTACTGGGCTAGGTAGGATATACCCTAGCTGGCGGTTGGGCAAGGCCCTGGCAGTGGGCATTGAGAGAGTGAAGAGTGACGGTCTAGAAACAGGGAGGGGTGACGCCCACTAGGTGCCGGCCTAGAGGTCCTCTCTCTTACGAATTGCAAACCGAAGATCTCTACACATCCCAGCTCTCTCTCTTTGTCATTAAGCATGAACCGCCGGGGGTCACGCTGCAAACGCCAGAGGGGCCTTGTCCGTCTGTTGGTAGGGGTTACATTAGGGTTTAGATGCCGCCACCAGTTATAAACAAACTTGATACAAGTTCAGTTATTTATTGATTAAAGAGTGCCTAATATTATATATATATAATATAGCCATAGTTAAAATCCGTTTATTGAATAAACGTGACCGGTCTTTTCTCCCAAGCAAGTTGTTGTGTTTTTACTTACTGAAGTTATAGTATTAGAGAACATATGACGTAATAGGAGGTTTATCTCTTAAGGCTTTAATAGTAGTTTTCTGTTAAAAAAATCATTAGATAAATGTGTCTAAAGTATTGTGTTCACCTTTATCTTCCAATTTTACATTTTTACCAACTTGAAAACGTATCAATGTAGCTTGATTAGTCTCACGTTTATTTTAAAAATATGTATGAGCATGTTATATATCTATCATGTTGCAGTTTAGTACTTTTGACAGATGCTACAATCACATTGAACTATTTAGCAAATGTGATTATATTAGTATAGTAAGAGCATTTTCTCTTCTAATCAAGAAAATAGGATTACATTTCATTGGACAGATGGGCATTGCTACATAAGCATGGTATTTCTTTGACTTTTTGAAAGCAATGCATTTTATCACTATTGGCAGTGCCATTTTTTGGCAAGCAACTATTTTCATAAGTGGGACTGAAAAAGAACATGCAGCAATTTAAAAAAAGTGAAAACACTTGAATAAATAGATGCCTAGTTTAACCCAATGGTCTGTTGCTTGAAACCACAGTACTCAACATACAAATGTATACATAAAAGTCAGATTGACATAGTGTAGGCCAATAAAGTGTCACTGACTCATAGATCATAATATGGGGAAAAGGATATTTAATCTTAACTCAACCCAACCCTGTAATTAACTTCAGCTTGTTATGTACTGAAATATGTGTGTTTGTTTGTTTATTTTGTGTTTACTTTATTTTATGTTTTGTTTTTCCAAGATACCTTTTTATATGTTCATTATACCCCTGTTCAAAGCAAATGGACATTAAACTGACTGTGCTAACACAGCAACTGTATTAAGCATTCTAAGGACAGAAACCGGTGCATTAATTAGTGCAGTGTACATCTATACCTATCAGCTTTTCTTGGGTATCTGATATCATTCAGGTATATTATATTATTTATCTTAAAAGTACAAACAAAGCTTAGTTCATAAAAATAAAAATATATTCTTTGAATTTAAAAGTAAGTTAGCTCCATGTGATAAAACAACACAGTGAGCTTAGTAGGTTATCAACGTCATAGGTTAGTTCCACAACCAAATCAAATGGGCTGAGTATTATCTTATCTCTCTTGTATACACAAAGTCATTCTTATCTTATCTTATCCCTATCTCTCACTGTATACAAATGCCAATACTTAAAGAGAACAATTGAAAATAAACATTTTAGTACCTCTATGTTCCACCCCCCACTAGGAGTGTGATTTCTTCTAAATATATTTGTTTGCATAACTTTTCTATAACTAGTACTTAAAGGGACAGTGAAGTCAAAATTAAACTTTCATGATTTGGATAGAGCATGTATTTTTAAACAACTTTCTAATTTACTTCTTTTACCAAATTTGCCTCATTCTCTTGGTATCTTTTATTGAAAAGTAAAACTAGATAGATTCATAAGAGCTCAGGAGTGTGCACATGTCTTTAGTACTCTGGCAGCAGTGTTTTGTAACATTGAAGACACGTGCACACTCCTGAGCTCTTATGAGCCTACCTAGTTTTACTCTTCAATAAAAGATACCAAGAGGACAAAGCAAATTTGGTAACAGAAGTAAATTGGAAAGTTGTTTAAAATTGCATGCTCTATCCGAATCATAAATGATTAATTTTGACTTTACTGTCCCTTTAATTAAGTGCTTAAGTGCTTTTTTAGTATAGGCGAGGATACACCAGGCAAAATCAGCTATTTAAAATGACAAATAAAGGTAAATTAGCTACTTGTATACAATTTATTACACCCCAGCATGTAAATAGATTTAGCACAAAATCAAACTACACTGTCCCTTTAATCTTGCTATCAGATGTCAACTAGTGTTATGATAGTTTGTTTGAATCCATAGTCAAACACTGGCCTCTAGTACTAATCTGTAAAATTTTGCTTTGCAAAAACCTTATCTGCTTTTAGTTTTTTTTTTTTTTTTGGCTTTGTTTCCTATGCCAATCCAGTCCCTTAGAAGGGACTGTATTTTAATTAGTTACAATATCCCCAATATGTATACAATATAACAGGAACAGCTTGTAAAACATAAGCACAACTATAAAGCAGGCGTTTCACAGGCTTTTCAAAAGTCTTCATGGGTTCAAAAGATAACAGGAAAACTGCAAGCAAAACACGCCTGTTAATTGATCCAGCATTAGCTTCACTGTCTAATGGTTTTAATGCATTTTTTTCACTTAACCATTAATATCATTCCATGGTATTTCTATCATTGAAAATTAAATTTTGAGTAATTTAAAAATTACATCCACTTCACTGTAATCAAAAATTTACATCTTGATCAACACTTTGTAAACTGGAGGTCTTGACCCCCTGGGGTGTCATTTCAAAAAATGTCCCCACAAGGTTTGGTGATGTACTTTGAGTGTGTGTGTATGTGTATTTATGAGTGTGTGTGTGTTTGTGTATTTATGTGTGTGTTTCTGTATTTATATGTGTGTATATGTGTATTTATGTGAGCGTGTGTGTACATATTTGTGTTTATGAGTGTGTTTGTGTGTTCTTGTTTGTGTATTTATGTGTATGTGTATTTATGTGTATGTGTATTTATGTGAGTGTGTGTGTATGTGTATTTATGTGTGTGTGTGTGTATGTGTTTTTATGAGTGTGTTTGCGTCTATGTATTTATGTGTATGTGTATTTATGAGTGTGTTTTTATGTGTGTGCATTTGTATTTGTGTGTGTATGTATATTTATGAGTGTGTTTGTGTCTGTGTATTTATGTGTGTGTATATGTGTATTTATGTGTGTGTATGTGTATTTATGTGAGCATGTGTGTATGTGTATTTATGTGTGTGTATGCGTATTTATGAATGTGTTTGTGTATGTGTATTTATGTGTGTGTATATGTGTATTTATGTGTGTGTGTATGTGTGTATTTATAAGTGTGTTTGTATATGTGTATTTATGTGCGTGTGTTTGTGTATTTATGACAGTGTTTGAGTGAGTAACTTTTTTCTGTATTTTGCTTAATGTGAGGTAGGCACATAGATAATTTTGTACCTCTTCAAATGTGTGGGCGTTGCTCAGCGCCACATGCAGGAGAGAAGCCTATATGGAAGGTACATAGAGTTAGACAAGAATGTAACTGTTGGTGATTAACAATGGCTACGAAAGCCGAATTTACTTATTTTTGCTGATAATCCCCTCACTTGTGTGGTGCATTGATAAATAACAAGGGGTTTGTTTTGGCCTATATTATAAGATTAGGGGTCACAAAAAAATTGCCAATGTAAAAACGGGTCGCAGATGAAAAAAGTTTAAAGGGACACTCTAGTCAAAAATAAACTGTCATGATTCAGATAGGACATACAATTATTAAAGGGACACTGAACCCAAAACATTATTTCGTGATTCAGATAGAGCATGCAATTTTAAGCAACTTTCTAATTTACTCCTATTATCAATGGTTCTTCATTCTCTTACTATCTTTATATAAAAAAGAAGGCATCTAAGCTTTTTTCTAGGTTCAGAACTCTGGACAGCAGATTTTGATTGGTGGATGAATTTATCCACCAATCAGCAAGGACAACCTAGGTTGTTCACCAAAAATGGGCCGGCATCTAAACTTACATTCTTGCATTTCAAATAAAGATTCCAAGAGAATGAAGAAAAATTGATAATAGGAGTAAATTAGAAAGTTGCTTAAAATGTCATGCTCTATCTGAATCACAAAATAAAAAATTTGGGTTCAGTGTCCCTTTAACAACTTTCTAATTTACTTCCTTTAAGCCTTAATGACCGAGGACGTACCAGGTACGTCCTGCAAAAATTGTCAGTTGGAAGCAATTGTGATCGCTCCCAGCAGCTCTCAGGGTATTGCAGTGATGCCTCGATATTGAGGCATCCTGCAATACCCTTTTTTAAGCATTCAATGCAGAGAGAGACACTTTGTGGCCCTCTCTGCATCGGCCAGCGATGGTGCCGATCGTTGGTGGGTGGGAACCGTAGCAGGGAGGGGGGTGGGCAGCACATCGTTGGAGGGACTTCTGGATCCTGTCCCGCAGAGCACGCAAGTGATCGGGAGTGCACGGGCGCTTGTGCATACGCACACGCTCCTTTGAAATACATTTTTCTAAAGGTATCTGGGAGGGGGGCAGCTACCCTACAGAAAGTTGGGTTTTGAAAAAAAAATGGTGGAAATTAGGTAGAGGGGGGAGGGTTAGAGTGCTGTATGGGGGGGATCAGGGAGGTTGGGGGCTAAGGGGAGATCCATCACTGCTTTATAAAATATAAAAAAAATATATAAAAATCCTTTTATTTTAGTACTGCAGACTTTATGCCAGTACTTAAGATGACGGTGACAATTGTGAGGTGGGGGAGGGAACAGAGCTGTTTGTGGGGGGGGGGGGGTCAGGGAGGGATCAGGGGGTGGGATGTGTCAGGTGGGAGGCTGATCTCTACACTTAAGCTAAAATTGACCCTACAAGCTACCTAATTAATCCCTTAACTGCTGGGCATAATACAAGTGTGGTGCGCAGCGGCATTTAGCGACCTTCTAATTACCAAAAAAGCAATGCCAAAGCCATATATGTCTGCTATTTCTGAACAAAGGGGATACCAAAGAAGCATTTACAACAATTTGTGCCATTATTGCATTAACTGTTTGTAAATAAATTCAGTGAGAAACCTAAAATTGTGAAAAAGTTAACAATTTTTTTTATTTGATCGCATTTGGCGGTGAAATGGTGGCATGAAATATACCAAAATGGGCCTAGAACAATACTTTGGGTTGTCTACTACACTACACTAGAGCTATAATTAACCCTACAAGCTCTCTAATTAACCCCTTCACTGCTGGGCATAATACATGTGTGGTGCGCAGCCGCGTTTAGCGGCCTTCTAATTATCAAAAAGTGATGCCAAAGCTATAAATGTCTGCTATTTCTGAACAAAGGGGATCCCAGAGAAGCATTTTTCAACCATTTGTGCCATAATTGCACAAGCTGTTTGTAAATAATTTCAGTGAGAAACCTAAAGTTTGTGAAAAGTTTTGTGAAAAGTGAACAATTTTTTTTATTTGATCGCATTTGGCGGTGAAATGGTGGCATGAAATATAGCAAAATGGGCCTAGATCAATACTTTGGGTTGTCTACTAAAAAAAAAATATACATGTCAAGGGATATTCAGGGATTCCTGACAGATATCAGTGTTCCAATGTAACTATTGTTAATTTTGAAAAACAAAAATGGTTTGGAAATAGCAAAGTGATACTTGTATTTATTGCACTATAACTTGCAAAAAAAAAAAATTGGCTCCTAAGGGGTTAATTTAACAAGCAGCGGATGCTGCTTAAGACCCACATTGCTTCTGGCTCGCCAGAAATGTAAGTTAAGAAGCAGCGGTCATAAGACTGTTGCTCCTTAACTACTCCGCCACCTTTTAGGTGGCGGATTAAAAGCCTTCCGATCTGATACAATCGAGATTGTTGACAACCCCTGCTAGCGTCTGATTGGCCGCCGGTGAGCAGGGGGCGGTATTGCACAAGCATTTCACTAGAAATGCTTGTGCAATGTTAAACGCTGACAGTATTTAGCAAGGTTGGACGGACATGATTCTCTACAGCGAATCATGCCCGCTCGCCTCTTGTTAAATTGACCCCTAAGTGCTATTGCATTGTCTTTTTATCATGTATTTGTTGATAATGCAAATCTACTGTATTTACTGGTCCTTTAAGAAGCTGATTTCGATTACTGTATATTAGTTGTATACACTGTTATTGTTTATAGATTAAAAGTGTGATATCTTTAAGTTTTTATAAGTGTATGAGTAATCATTTAATCAGCCCAAAATATTCTATTAGAAAAAAGTGACCAAAATTCTTGTTTACTGAACTAGATAAATGCAAAATTCATGGGAACATTTGCCTAAAAAAATGTGATGGAATTTGATACCTTTGTTGAATTGTTTTGGTGCCTTGGTGTTGTTTATCTGGTGCAAACCTACAGTACTGTTTATGAAGGTCAGGGGGCACATTTATACCAACTAATTTAAACTAAAGGGTCAGTGAACATTATTAAAAGCAGCAGATGCTAGCTGGAGGACAAGGTTCTGTCTGGGAGCTCTGGTCCTCACACATCTTGATAAATTTGGGCCTATATATGCCTATATATACAGTATATATGTGTAGCCAAAAAACCCTTTGGTCACACTGCAGGAGTGTGAAACTATGGTTTTCTCTTTCTGCACTTCATTTTAAACTATCCAAACTTGGTTGGTGAAAGTCAACTATCCATTACTCATTGGAGTTACTCTTCAATACCACTAGAAGGAGGCAAAGATTACCAAACCCCAAGAGATCTATAAAACTCCTCCAACCTCACACATACCTCAGTCTTTACTCTTTCTCTGCTGGAGGTGGTTGAAGAATGATGATGTGCATGTGTTCTTCAGAGAAAGGGATTTTCAGTCTATGATGAGACTCGGTTCCCCTCATAGTTGTCAGGGAACAAAGAAACCAGACGGAAATGGAAAATGCAGGTAAAAAATAAAGTTTATTGAAAAATAGCAATAAACAAAATAATAAAGAATAGGGAAATCCAGGACGTAGTCGATACCAAGCCAGAGGTCAGATGCCAGATTGGCTAGTCAGCCGAACTAGGTCGGTAAACACAGAGAGTAGGAACAATAGCCAGAGTCAGGAACAAGGAAATAATTCAGCCAAAGCCAGGGTCATAAACAGAGTAAGGAACAAAATACAGGTATGCACTTGGTAGGTCTGGACTCATGCAAGGGCGGAGACAGAATCGATTGGGTTAAAGTTACATAATAAACTGGTGTAACATCATCGCAGAGAGACAGGAAGTTGCCAGTAATTGCAAAGTTATGATGTTCACAAGTTTGGCCATAAGAGGGCATGTGAGAAGAATGCATATTTTGCGGTTTAAATATCCACTTGCCCTCCTTGGCATCTTCCTCTGCAGTCAGACCTTCTGTCTCAAGATCCTTTCTTCCATCCAGATCTAAAGTCTCTAAATTTGATGGCATGTAAATTGAACCCTTAGTTCTGAGACTTTGGCCTCTAGTTATGATGCTCCGTATTTTGCTGCATTCGCCGGCCCAATACGCTCGCCTAAGCTCGCCTAACATCGCCGCCATGGACCTGAATACGTTCGCCAAAGTTATCAAGAAAGGCCTAGTCTAGGCCGAAATGCGTTGGCATACTGCAGCTGAACCGCAATAATTTGACCCACTCAACGTTTACATTCTACTATTATTGACTTCACGTTATATTTCTACACGTCACTTTGGAGGAAACACTACTGGATTCACTTACATATAACCGGTTGAACATTTGAACATTTTTTATGTACGCCAATTTTTGTGAACACTATTTTTTGTGAATGCTATTTTTCTTTTTTTCTTTTTTGTGAATGCTATTTTTCTTTGTTGAAAGCTATTGTGTGCACTCAATCACTCACTTAGGTTGTTTATATTATTGAATGTACATGTCCTTCTAACTCCTCATCACTGGCTCACTAAGTCAGTGTCACATGCTATACTCCATTGGATATTTTTAGATATTTTTAGATTTGTTTATTATATATTTTTTTGTTAAGTCAGACATGGATCCATGCGTCTGATTGCCATTTGTAAATTTTTACATGTATTAAAATGTACCTTTTATTAGCCTTTTAAGCTTTTTAGCGCTTACTCTCTCCCCATTTTATCAAGAAAGCTGTCAAGAAGCCACGCACCAAGTATGGAGCGATGAGCAGCGGACTGTTGTTAACTGACAGTCATCAATCTCGCTGCTCATCAGCTTCTTCGCAGCTTTCTTGCTATACTGTCACTAAGCACCCACACTATACTATACAGTTTGTCCCCCTAAACCGCCACTCCCGGAGCCCCCCGCACCTAAATAAACTTATTACCCCCTAAACCGCCGCACCCGGACCCCGCCGCAACTATAATAAATATATTAACCCCTAAACCGCCGCACCCGCACGCCGCCGCAACTTTAATAAATATATTAACCCCTAAACCGCCGGACCCCGCCGCAACTGTAATAAATATATTAACCCCTAAACCGCCACTCCCGGACCCCGCCGCCACCTACATTACATTTATTTACCCCTATTTTGCCCCCCCTACACCGCCACCACCTATAGTACATTGATTAACCCCTAATCTACCCCCCTACACCGCTGCCACTATATTAAATGAATTAACCCCTAACCCTAACACCCACCTAACTTAAATATTATTTAAATTAATCTAAATAAATATTCCTATCATTAAATAAATTATTCCTATTTAAAACTAAATACTTACCTATAAAATAAACCCTAAGATAGCTACAATATAATTAATAATTTCATTGTAGCTATTTTAGGGTTTATTTTTATTTTACAGGCAACTTTGTATTTATTTTAACTAGGTACAATAGCTATTAAATAGTTATTAACTATTTAATAGCTACCTAGTTAAAATAACTACAAAATTACCTGTAAAATAAATCCTAACCCAAGTTAAATAGAACGCAACGTACAAAATTACCTGTGAAAATAAATCCTAACCTAAGTTAAATAGAATGCAACGTCAATTCTATTGGCTGATCCAATCAGCCAATCGAATTGAACTTCAAGGCGATTGGCTGATTACATCAGCCAATCGGAATTCGAGGGATGCCATCTTGGATGACGTCATTTAAAGGACCAGTCATTCGTCGGGTAGTCGTCGGCAGAGATGGATGTTCCTTGCCGGAGGTCTTCAAGATGGAGCTGCTCATCGCCGGAAGGATAAAGATAGAAGATGCCGCTTGGATGAAGATTTCTCCTGGATGGAGGACCTCTTCTGCGCCGATTGGATGAAGACTTCTGCCCGGCTGGAGGACCACTTGTGCCCGCATCGGATGAAGAGTTCGGCCCGGTTGGGTGAAGACGGCTCAAGGTAGGGTGATCTTCAATGGGGTAGTGTTAGGTTTATTTAAGGGGGGATCGGGTGGGTTTTAGAGTAGGGGTGTGTGGGTGGTGGGTTGCAATGTTGGGGGGGGGGGGTATTGTATTGCCTTTTTTTACAGGTAAAAGAACTGATTACTTTGGGGCAATGCCCCGCAAAAAAGCTCTTTTAAGGGCTGGTAAAAGAGCTGGTTACTTTTGTAATTTAGTTTAGGGTAGGGAATTTTATTATTTTGGGGGGCTTTTTTTATTTTATTAGGGGGCTTAGATTAGGTGTAATTAGATTAAACTTCTTGTAATATTTTTTTATTTTTTGTAATTTAGGGTTTGTTTGTTTTTTGTAATATAGTTTAGTTTATTTAATTGTATTTTATTTTAGATCATTGTAGTTAATTAATTTAATTGATTTATTGATAGTGTAGTGTTAGGTGTATTTGTAACTTAGGTTAGGATTTATTTTACAGGTAATTTTGTAATTATTTTAACTAGGTAGCTATTAAATAGTTATTAACTATTTAATAGCTATTGTACCTAGTTAAAATAAATTCAAAGTTGCCTGTAAAATAAAAATAAACCCTAAAATAGCTACAATGTGATTATTAGTTATATTGTAGCTATCTTATGGTTTATTTTATAGGTAAGTATTTAGTTTTAAATAGGATTAATTTATTTAATGATAGGAATATTTATTTAGATTAATTTGAATAATATTTAAGTTAGGGGGGTGTTAGGGATAGGGTTAGACTTAGGTTCAGGGGTTAATTAATTTAATATAGTGGCGGCGGTGTAGGGGGTAGATTAGGGGTTAATCAATGTACTGTAGGTAGCGGCGGTGTAGGGGGGGGGCAGTATAGGGGTTAATAAATGTAATGTAGGTGGCGGAGGGCTCCGGGTACAGCGGTTTAGGGATAAACAATTAATTTATTTGCTGCGGAGTCCGGGATCGGCAGGATAGGGGTTAATAACTTTATGTAGGTGGCGGCGGTATAGGGGGCGGCAGATTAGGGGTTAATAGGTATAATGTAGGTGGCGGCAGGGTCCGGGAGCAGCGGTTTAGGGGTTCATATAATTATTATAGTGGCGGCAGGGTCCGGGAATGGCGGTTTAGGGGTTAATAAGTATAAAGTAGGTGGCAGCGGTGTAGGGGGGACAGATTAGGGGTGTTTAGACTCGGGGTACATGTTAGGGTGTTAGGTGCAGACACTTCCCATAGAAATCAATGGGATATCGGGCAGCAGCGAACATAAGCTCTCGCTGCTGTCGGACTCCCATTGATTCCTATGGGATCCGCCGCCTCCAGGGCGGCGGATTGAAAACTAGGTACGCTGGCCCGGAATAGTGGCAAGCGTACCTGCTAGTTCTTTGATAACTATCAAAAGTAGTCAGATTGTGCCGAACTTGCGTTCGGAACATCTGGAGTGACGTAACCATCGATCTGTATTGGACTGAGTCCAGCGGATCGTATGTTACGTCACTTATTTCTACTTTTGCCGGGCTGTAGGGCTTGATAACTACAGCGAATCAGCCTCGCCACAAATACGCTGCATAATTCCATCGTATTTGCGGTTGACGGTTTGATAACTAGAGGCCATAGAGGTTTCTCAGATTCTGTGAAACTGATTCAGGCTTGTAAGCCTGTTTCTTGAAAGATTTATCACAAGGTTTGGAAAACGTTAATTTCCTGGTGTATAAATCATGTTTTTTTTCCTGGCATTTATTTTTAGAAATCCTAGAATTCTTCAGTTTTTGCAGGATGGTTTAGATAAGGGGTTATCTGCCAGTTCCCTGAAAGGGCAGATTTCTGCTCTTTCATTTTTGTTCCATAGAAAGATTGCTAGTCTTCCTGATGTTCATTGTTTTGTTCAGGCTCTGGTCCGAATGGTCCTGTTCTCAAGCCTATTTCTCCTCCTTGGAATCTTAACTTAGTGTTAAGGGTTTTGCAGACCTTTTAAGCCTTTGCATAAATTGGACAACTTTCTTTCGTGGAAAGTGTTGTTTCTTTTGGCCATATCTTCTGCTAGAAGAGTTTCTGAATTGTCTGCTCTTTCTTGAAAGTCTCCTTATCTGATTTTTCATCAGGATAAGGCTGTTTTAATTTTTGCCTAAGGTTGTTTCTTCAGAAAACTTTGGTAGAGAGATTGTTGTTCCCTCTTTGTGTCTTAATCCTAAGAATGCTTCTGAAAGATCTTTGCATTCCCTGGATGTTGTTAGGACATTGAAATGTTATGTTGATGCTACTAAGGTTTTCAGACAAACCTCTAGTTTGTTAGTTTTTTTTTCTGGTTCTAGGAAAGGTCAGAAGGCCTCTTCTATTTATTTAGCCTCTTGGTTGAAACTTTTGATTCACAGAGCTTATTTGGAGGCAGGTCAGCCTCTGCCACAGCGGATTACGGCTAATTCTATTAAGTCAGCTGACAATTTTTGAGCTTTCAAGAATGAAGCTTCAGTTGATCAAATTTGCAAGGCAGCTACTTGGTCTTCTTTGCATACTTTTACTAAATTTTACCATTTGGCATTGATGTTATTGCTTCCTCTGAAGCAGCCTTTGGGAGAAAGGTCCTTTAGGCAGTTATATTAGTTTGATGGTTATGCCTGTTTTTTAGTGCATAAAAAAAAAAAATTCTTTGAGGTTGTGGATTTATTTTCTCAATGAAAAAAATATGCCCTTTACCTCCCTTTTTTTCTAACACCTGAACCTTTATAACTTTTGTGTGCAATATTTCTTCAATAATTTTTATTAGATAGTGTTATTATGAATGTAACTATACTTTGTAAAGTATTTTTGATGTGTTTTGTGCAACCTTTTAGTTTCTCAAAACAGTTAACCAGAGCTCTGAAGTCGCGGTAATCATTGTAGTGTAAATCGCGATTGCCATCAAGTGATCATGTTTACTTTTAACTCATATTGCGAGTGATAAGCCCCACAAGTGCAAACACCAGCAATAAACCACTTATCGGTTGCTCGCAAACGTTTGTGCTCCGCTCATAATCTGGCCCTTTATTTATTTTAAACAATATTCCATTAACTTATACTTTGAGCTTTATTTTGTACTTGCATAAAAATACAAATTGAGCCAATTAAACCTAAAATCCTCAGTATTTTATTCCAATGTATTTCTTTTTAAAATCTTTTAGAAATGTAAAGAAGTGCTTGTCTTATTTAGATGAAATATATGTACAAGATGTGCATTATGGATTCTTTCCAACTAGGAGAGTTTGGGTGACTCATTATTAAAAGTACAGTCGATTTGAATGCTCCTACAGGAGCAATTACACTGGGTTTTCTTGGAATTATAGAATGCCATGTATTTAATCAATAGATTATGGAGTTAAATTGAATGATTACAATAAAATTCACATGTGGAATGTGCTGCAGATGTAAAATGTAATCTTTTATAAAGTATAAACAAAACAATTTAGCAAGTACTATCTATACAAATTAACCCTGTTATTCATACAATAAAATATCAAAGCACATGATGCAGTAAAGGGACATTGTAATGTACTTCTGTCATACATGCAGCAGAAATCATTCCTCTGCTGGGAGGTAGAAGAGGGAGAGCCCAGTCCATTTGATAGGGCGTTCCTGCTTCATCCAAGTTTTAAAGTAGTATTGCAAATCAATAACTCAGTGACTTTTTTAAAATGATTTTTTAAAATGCTTTTTTAAAAAAGTATTTTGTATGTAGGTATTTTGCAATGCAGTACTTACAGGGGCACTGCACAGTAAAAAAAAATGTATTCCATTTCAATATGTTCTTAATGATGGAATGTATTAAATTGTTCACAAATGGCTCCTTAACCTTTATTTGGTAATTTGAAACAGTGGCCTTTGCCTGTTGAAAATTTCAACAATGCAGTATTGGAGATAGAAAACCTATTAAAGAGCCATGATCTGTGAGTATCACAAGCTTATTATTATAAAATAATAAAGGCCCTAGGAGCAGTTGTTATTAGCATTCATTCATGAGGTCCAGTGCCCTACTAGTATTATGTCCAAAACACTTAGGGCTAGATTACAAGTGGCGCACTAACTGTTGCGTACAAATTATATCATCTTTTTTTTTACATTTGCATGCAACGGCAATAGTACTTGTATTAGAAGTTGAAAGTAAACACGATCGCGAAAGCACAATCGCACTTTATGCTCGTCAGATTAGCATGACTGAAATACATTTAAAATCACAGTTGCACTCATATATACATTATCTGATAAAAATTATTTATATAATTATTAAAAATAAAAGGTTATAAGTGTAAAAAAGTATGTGGTATATGACAAGGTGTTTGACTGCTAAGGGCACTATAAAGGGACGCGCAGTCCGGGGAGGCAAAACCTCACCTGTCATGAAAAGAAAAAAGAAAATAATGGTAAATTAAAATAAAAACAGACTTACAAAATTTTCTGACCTGCAATTACATGGAGAGAGGCAGCGACCAGCTCAGCCTCCCTCAATTGTGCAAAAATGAGTAGGTTCTGTATGGAGTGCAATGTTATAATTCAAATATTTGAATTCAAAAAATTTGAATTTATATATTTGTAATAGTATTTCTAATGCTCTCTTTAAATGTAATATTCGTATTATGCAATATTCGAAATAGAAAAATTTGAATCAATATATTTGTATTTCTTATGTATCAATTTACTAAATTCCCTACCATAGACTAGATTAAAAGTGATTTTCATTTTTACGCTACCCGTGTTGCTCTGGTATTACAAGTTGAAAGTAAACTGTTTTTTCTCTAACGGTAACCAAAATTGTGCTTAAAGTCGAAAATTGAGTTTCCCATAGAAGTCAATGGAAAAAAAAAGTTGAAAACACCCACTCTCTCACGCAAACACAATGACATATCCGCAATAGCGCTAACCCAAAATGAAAATATGAATATTTCATATTCCAATGTCCTTTAACATATTTGTTTGTAATATGTGCGTAAACGATCACATACGGTAATATGTGCAAACACAATCGCATACTGAAATATGCGCATACCCGACATGAAAATATGAAAATCTGTATTTTATTCATGCTGTGGTTTTGATTAACTGGAATTTAGAGCAAATATGAAATTTGCATGGTTGCCACTAAAATGTATTTAACATATGTACATATATGTGTGGGCTGATTGTATGCGTGATTACAATTCATTTCTAATTAAATACTATTTATTTCAGCATGAATTTTGAATGCAATTGTGCCACATCAAATGCTATGTATTATATACTGAACAAGTATCACAGTTGAATCTGAATGAGTCTAGGTACTGTCGCTTTAAAGCACTCATTACTTGGTATGCAATGAAGTGTCAATTAACTTGTTGTCCAATAGGAGGTATCTTATGGTTTTAGGTTTTAAAAGGCTGTTTTAGATTTTATGGACAACAGCTTCAATTATGACTCCTAGCAGAAACGCATCAGCTGTTGCTTGCTGACCTCCTTTCTATACTATGTGCCTGGGTATCCTGGCTTTTAACAAGCTTTTTCAATAAATGTACAATTTGTACATTCTCCCGGCTGGTGCTCCATTCTCTTTTGTGCTTCCTATGTTGCTTTTGACCTACTCCAGTGTTTCACAGATGGGGAGAGTTTGTATCCCGATATCTGCTCCAAGCTTTGGACAATAGCAGCCGACCCGCTACTGGACCAATCACAGTGGAGCTGAGCCCTCACACCCCTGCTGACGTCATCATAGGAGCCAATACACTTGCTCCATACAATCGAAGGGGAGGATTCGCTCTTTCATCTGGCCAATACAGAGGGACTTTTCGGACGCACCCCCAGTGACGCTTCAAGGTGTTTGCGGTAGGGACGCAATGGTGAGAGTGGATTCTCTTTGAGAAAAGCCATTGCAGCCGAGTGAGCCCTTGCTGTACCACACCAGGAGCTCTTCATCTATTAATACAAGAGGGGTAAGCTGTTTTATCTGACTAGAGCTTCCACTTTTTGATGTGATATTGTCTGTTTGTCCTATTTGTGAACAGTAGTAGCTGTTTGGTGTTATTACATCATCAGTGCCCTCCCTGACGTTTGCACTTGTATAAGGAGAACCTTTGTGTTGTGCTTTTATTGTATATTTAGGTGTTAGGTCACACCTTATCTCCTGTCTTGTGCTCACGTTCAGGGATTGCTTCAGGGCACTCGGTCTTGAAGGGATAATGGATGCCCAGACTGTCACAGTTTCTAGACCCACTAACAATTTCTTTTCATTACGAAATGCCCAGGAAAGGGATGTTCTTAATCAGGATGTGGACACTGTCTTTACTTTGGAACGCTCCAAATATTCATTATAAGCTCTATTTGAAGAGATGGAACACTTTATCCTCAAAGAGAATACATTAAAGTGGGATGTTTGGACACTTGAGAGTTATTTAAAGTTAAAACGTATACCAAGAGGTCTTAGGTTAAATAAGTTTCCCACCTTTACAACTGAGGATAAAGCATTTATTAATGTTTGGAATAACACATTGTCTGAATGTTCATATAAACTAATGAATTTGTTAATTGGTTATAAGATGACCTTACAACAAGTGGGTTTGGTTTAGCACACCTAACAAAAACATTTTATATATTGGCAAACATACTGTGGGAGTGCTACCAAAATGACCAAAAGAATTAATAAACAAAAACAAGTACTGGCGCACATCTAAACACACAAGACCACATATATTTAATTAATTCACGTATTTTAAACATATTTATAATTGCTACAAAATTTTAATTTTTTTTTATTGCCTGCTTCATATTTTAAACTTAAAACTTAAACTTAAATAAGATTGGGATCTTAGTCACACAATATGGCCAAATTCTGCTCAGCCAGTCACCACTTACAAGGTGTCCCAAAATAGACTGGTCCTAACACTATAAAATTTAGCCTTGCTGGATTGAATCATTCAACACATATTTACCTGGATTAAAATCCAACACTGCCGTGCTTGCCACAAATCAAGACTGCAGAAATGAGACTCCTGGCTTTTTATATATAGCTCAATTAAATTATGTTGGAACACACCTGAGCAGGGTGGTGTGCTTTAACCAATAGAGAGATTTGGTCAGTCTCCCTGAAATTTAAGAATTTCATAGTAGTGTTTATTCAAACAAACATACTACAAAACAAACTTGCAACTTTCTCTTTGAAACATTTTTCTAGCAGATAAAAAGGAATCATTAATGCAATAAAGACACAGAATGCAGGCAGCCTATCACAATAATGATTCTAATATTTTTCATACAATCAGAGACAGCTTTTAATGTAGAGGCAGAAGAGCCCCAGTATTAGATAATAAGCTTTCTCTGTCCATAGTACAGAGTTATAAGGTGCGGGCCAATTGGTTAAGTAACAATACCACAATAGGGGCACCACATATTTATTTATAAAATATTTTACCAGGAAGGATACATTGAGATTTCTCTCATTTTCAAGTATGTCCTGGGTCCACAAAACATTGCATAGATACAATAGGGTACAATAATACAAAAACAATATTAATACATAACATATGCAGAATTTAACATAGAACAGGTAGGAAATATAAAATCAACCATGACAGATGCATTCTGTTTTGAGATATGCAGAGAGGGATCTCTTAAAGGATTTTAGACTTGGTGAAGGTTTTAAAGTGTGCGGGAGGTCGTTCCATAATTGTGGTGCTCTGTAGGAAAAGGAGGACCGAGTTGCTTTCTTTTTGTATGGAGGCAAGCTAAATAATGTACTGCTACTGGATTGGAGGTTATGGGAGGTGGGAACAGCCAGGGAGAGCATTCTGCTCAGGTAGGGTGGGAACTTACCAGAAAGGCTCTTAAACACAAGGCATATCACACCAAACAGCATCTATCTTCTAAATTATTTCAAGTGATGGTTAATTTTAGCTAATCAAATGCCATTTATGTAATATTTGCCATTAAAAAAAGTATATTTGAACTTTTTTTTTTTATATCTATCTGTGAAAAGGAACATCCAATAAGTGTGTGTGTCATATGCCATTTTTGAAGTCCAGCCCTTTGAAAGCCCTTAGGAAGCCTCTCTAGAAAGGGGGACTGCTCTCCATGTCACAGCCCAGACAAAAGAGGAAATGAAGGGGGGCGGAGGAACAGAAGATACCAAGTAGGATTATAAATCTATTAATTAAAAAAAAAATAAAAAAAAAAAATATATATATATATATATATATATATATATATGAAACAAACACAAGCCTCGCGCTCTGCCTTACCCGTCTGTTACTTCCTGCTTCCTTACTATGGCGCAATGGAGCGTGGGATGACGTCACTCATGGACGGACTGCAGTAGGTATCCAGGCTACAGCACTTACTTCATCCAAAAGCGCTAAAAGTTAACATAGAATACCAAAGGAAGTCCGGATCCTCAATGCAGTTAAAACTCACACCTTTATTCGAAAAACCAAGTAAAAGCACAGTGTATCAGCAGATACATTTCATCAAGCCAAGACTGACATAGTAGCATAGACAGCTGGGCAATCTGCAGCAGACATGTTTCGTGCCTACAGGCACTTGATCACTGCTCACAGGTGTCCCAGCTGATCATCCTTAAATAGGTCATTCTTAAAGGTATAAACACACATATTAGAAATAAACTTTCAAGTTAAGGTCTATACTAGTATCTAATTGCAAACATTTTACATAAAGTTCACAGACAGTTTGAAGACATTTGATAGTCTATATGCACAAATCTACACATGAATTCGCTCACTTGTAAATACAAATATAAACTACAAAAAATAAGCTTATATTAATCACATTTAAATACTATTCTTAGTCATGTAACGAAACTATATGCCATCAAATGTATTAAAAACTCTTTGTTACAAAATGGGGCTACTTCACAGATAATTTAGAGGAAATAGAGATAAGGGATTATATTTATAATTTCCCATACATATTATTTATATCTATTTAATCCTTCACTATTTAAACTAGACACACAGATCTATGTCCCTTCTGAAATGTAATCCTTGTGGAATAACGGTATTCAGGGTAAAAATCCAGAATACTTCTCTAGTATCTAGCTTAGCTTCTCTATCACCTCCCCTCTTCCACATGGGTACATGGTCTATTGCTTGGACCATTAATAAACTGGCGTCGGAGTTTAAGGGCTTAGTTTTTTTTAGTTAGGGTTTTATTTGGGGGGTTGGTTGTGTGGGTGGTGGATTTTACTGTTGGGGGGGTTGTTTGTATTTTTTTTACTGGTAAAAGAGCTGATTTCTTTGGGGCAATGCCCCACAAAAGTCCCTTTTAAGGGCTATTGGTAGTTTAGTTTAGGCTAGGTTTTTTTTATTTTTTTGGGGGGTGGGGGTTATTTTGATAGGGCTATTAGATTAGGTGTAATTAGTTTAAATATCTGATAATTTTTTTTATTTTGTTTAATTTAGTGGGTTTTTTTGTAATTTAGGTAATTTATTTAATTGTAGTGTAAGGTTAGGTGTTAGTGTAACTCAGGTTAGGTTTTATTTAACAGGTAAATTTGTATTTATTTTAGCTAGGTAGCTAGTAAATAGTTAATAACTATTTAGTAACTATTCTACCTAGTTAAAATAAATACAAACTTGCCTGTAAAATAAAAATAAAACCTAAGCTAGATACAATGTAACTATTAGTTATTTTGTAGCTAGCTTAGGGTTTATTTTAAAGGCAAGTATTTAGTTTTAAATAGGAATTATTTAGTTAATGATAGGAATTTTTATTTAGATTTATTTTAATGATATTTAAGTTAGTGGGTGTTAGGGTTAGACTTAGGTTTAGGGGTTAATAAATTTAGTATAGTGGCGGCGACGTTGGGGGCAGCAGATTAGGGGTTAATAAATGTAGGTAGGTGGCGGTGATGTTAGGGGCGGCAGATTAGGGGTTAATAATATTTAACTAGTGTTTGCGATGCGGGAGTATGGCGGTTTAGGGGTTAATATGTTTAATATAGTGGTGGCAACGTTAAGGGCAGCAGATTAGGGGTTAATAAGTGTAGGTAGGTTCTGGCAACATTGAGGGGTGGCAGATTAGGGGTTAATAAATATAATGTAGGTGTCAGTGATGTTGGGGGCAGCAGATTAGGGGTTAATAAGTATAATGTAGGTGTCGGAAATGTCGGGGCGGCAGATTATGGGTTAATAATTATAATGTAGGTGTCTGCGATGTCGGGGGCGGCAGATTAGGAGTTAATAAGTGTAAGATTAGGGGTGTTGAGACTCGGGTTTCATGTTAGGGTATTAGGTGTAAACATAAATTTAGTTTCCCCATAGGAATCAATGGGGCTGCGTTACAGAGCTTTACGCTGCTTTTTTGCAGGTGTTAGCCAGCTCACCGCGGCTTTCAGCAGTGCTGGTATTGGATTCCGCTATGGAGCTCAATTTTGTTCTACGCTCACTTCTTGCCTGATAACGCCGGGTTTAGGAATACCTGTAATACCAGCGCTGTAGGTAAGTGAGCGGTGACAATAACGTGCAAGTTAGCACCGCACCCCTCATACCGCAAAACTCGTAATCTAGCCGAAAGTTAATAATAATAATAATTAAAGGTGAATAACTTTTATATTGAAAATGCTTCCACTTGCAAGTGGTGGCAACAAGACATGCTGTATGGTTCTTGTCGGCTGACTGAATCTATGTTTCTAATACTAGACTTGAATAAAGATTGGTTTTAACTTCCACAAAACAGCTGTACTTTTTATTGTGCAGTCCAGAATAAATGGTAATTAGCTAGTTTAATTTTATGCAACATTTACATTTTATTTTTACAGTTGAAGTTATGTTTTACTTATCTCTGATTTGGCAAAGGGAATGACAGTTTGTTGGATGTTAGCAAAAGCCCATTTACTTCTTATAGAATAAGAATTGATTTTCTGTAGTGAAGAAAGATTTTTTCTATCTAACATCAAAAACAATTTCATAAGCATATGACAGGAATTGGAGATAAGCATGTGTGATGTGCAATAGTCCAACGGTTAAAGCAGGACTGCAACAAATTATGTGCTTAATTTAGCATTTCCAGTCAAATTGTGTAACTGACAATGTTAAAATAAGTCTAGGTGAGAGTTATGTTTCTTTAGGTTTCAAGTTTACAATAGGGTGATGCCCACTTCCTGAATAATATATACTTGAAAATATATATGCGTAGATACACATATAACACATAAATACATATGTACACATATATAGTCTTATATAAAAAAAGGGCATTGGAGCCCTTTGCAGTTAAGTATATGATAACATGTAAAATCATATTTATTCAATATTCATATTTAATACATTTTTAACTGTATTTACTGTAAATATTTCACTTTCCGATGTTCTTCACATATATTAATATGTTCTAAGTATTTATAAATAGATATTCCTATATATATCTGTATATATCTTTATGTATATACATATATATATATATATATATATTTTATATATATAGTTATAGATATATATCGTACTAAAATACCATGGGGTATATTTATCAAAGCGTCAACTATGTTGCATTCGCGGGCGTCAATACACTCGTCAAACATCGCCAAACATTGCGGACTGCAGATCTAAATACGATTTCCTTATTTATCAAAAAGCCGTAAAAAAAAAAGCACGTCAAGTACGGTCCGAAGTACATCGGACTGGTGTTAACTAACAGTCATCAATGTTGCGGCTATTCAGGTTTTTCCCAACTTTATTTATACCATTTCATTACTGTCCACGAACAAGCACATTTCTTTTTAGCACATTATTGTATACTAGTCCTAAAGCCCGTTCATACGGGCCATTTTTTGCAGTACAGTGGTCCCACCCCTTGCGTTCTCTCCCTCCCACTCTCTTTTGCTTTCTCTCTCTCCCCCTCTCTTTTGCGCTCTCTCTCCCCCTCTCTTTTGAGCTCTTTCTCTCCCCCCTCTCTTTTACGCTCTCTTTCCCCCCTCTCTTTTGCACTCTCTCTCTCCCCCCTCTTTTGTGCTCTCTCTCTCCCCTCTCTCTCTCTATCTCCCCTCTCTCTTTCTCTCTCTCCCATCTCCCTCTCTCTCTCTCTCCATCTCCCCTCTCTCTATATCCCCCCTCTCTCTCTCGCCCTCTCTATCTCCCCTCTCTCTCTCTATCTCCCCTCTCTCTCTCCCTCTCTGTCAGGGTTTGCTGAAAACAAGTTTCCCTTATGTTTTGATAATAGATAAAAAATTAAGGACCACAACTGCTGGGAGAATGACTGTAGGCAATAGTTTGTTTTGCATGTGTGATAAGTTTGGATAACATATGAATAAACCTTGGCAACAATGATAAACTGGCAATCACTATGCAATGTTTAATATACAGGTAAGGATTACACATACACCCTATGGCTGCCACATGTATCAGGGTTGACACTGTGATGGAAAAAATAATAGCGGCAGGGGTAGATGTTAATCTGTCCTGAGATACAGAGATTCATAACTGAGTGTATAGTAGCAGTAATATAAACCAAGACATACTCAGAGGATCACTGTGGTAATATAAATACAGAGCAAAACAAAAGTAAAACTCTATAAGCTGATTAAGTAGAAATAAAGTCTCAGTGCGGCAAAAAAGAAGGCAGGAAAATAGATTGATGAAATGAACTAATAATTACTCACGAACTCCTAGACATTGTGTACTGAATGGGAACGTAGGAGGCAAAAGGAAACTCCGGAGAGCTAGTAGGCTTCAGGCCTCCGGCGAGATGCAGAGTGAGTCGCAGCCGGCGATGACGTCACCGCCTTCCAGTGTAGAGCAGAGGAGGAAGCAGGTATGGAGAGCGGGAGGCTTAAAGAGATATGCAGGGAACAGAGCAACAAAATCATATGACCTAGACAAAGTAATAACGGTTGAGCAGAGATTACAGGTTAAGGTACAAACGGTTATCATGTAGGATAAAAGGATATTAAATCCAGATGCTGGTAGTTAGAAACAGGACCAAGTAGAAATCCTTGTATGTAGTTTCCAGGCAAAGGCTCACAGAATTGAACAACTTCACAACTGCAATACTAAGCAATGAGCTTAGCAAGGAGGAGCCTTAAATAGGCAGAGGGAAAGGTTATTGCAGACGTTAAAGGGACATTGAACTGTGAGCTAGATTCCTGACAGAATCCCCCCTTCAAGGAGCCACTCCGAGGCTCAAGGTTTAGGACGATCCGGATGGCGCTGGTGGAAAGAAGAGAGTAAACGCGGGGCCGAAATGTTGCTAGCAGGCTCCCAGGAATCTTCATCAGGAGTATACCCCTTCCAACGAATGAGATATTCCAAACGACCTCGGCGGAAGCGGGAATCCAAAACGGAATGCACCTCATATTCCAAAGCAGGATCGATGGAGATCGGGGGAGTAGCAGCAAGGCATCCAGAGTCCCTGAGAACGCGATAGGGTTTAAGGAGGGAGACGTGGAAGGTAGGATGAATTCTGAAGGTGTCAGGCAGTTTGAGACGTACGGTGTTGGCATTGATAACTGCTGAAACAGGATAAGGACCAATAAACAGGGGAGACATCTTCCTGGAGGGGGTGTTCAGATGTAAGTGTTTGGTAGAGAGCCAAACAAGATCACCTTCCTTATAGGTAGGAGGAGGACGTCTATGTCTGTCATAATACTTCTTATATACCTCCTTTGCGCTGTTTATTGCAGATTCAATGGCTTGGAAGTTAGATGAGATGTTGTTCGATAGTTCTGATATTGTGGGTGAAAAACTGTGCACCCTCCAACCTCTCTATGAGCTCAGGAATAAG